>NC_081379.1:40938539-41046039 GCF_030684315.1 Stegostoma tigrinum
ACACACACACACACACACACACACACACACACACACACAGGGATCCACACACACACACACACACAGAGGGATACACACACACAGCGGGATCCACACACACACACACACACACATACACACACACACACACACACACACACACACACAGAGGTATCCACACACGCGCGCGCATACAGAGGGATCCACACACACGCGCGCGCACACACACACGCATCCACACAGGCATCCACACACACACGGATCCACACACACACACGGGCCCACACACACACGGACGCACACACACACACACACACACACAGGGATCCACACACACACAAGGATCCACACACACACACACACACACACAGAGGGATCCATACACACACACAGACTCACGGGGATCCACACACATAGACACACAGACGGATCCAGACACAGACACACAGGGATACACACACACACAGGGATCCACATACACGCACACAGGGATCCACACACGCACACACAGGGATCCACACACGCACACAGGGATCCACACACGCACACACACACAGGGATCCACACACACACACAGGGATTCACACACACAGGGATCCACACACACACACACAGAGGGATCCACACACGTGTGCGCATACGGAGGGATCCACACACACACGCGCGCGCACACACACACGCATCCACACACACGCGCACACACACAGATCCACACACACACACACGGATCCAGTCACAGACACACAGGGATGCACAGACACACACAGAGGGATCCACACACACACACACACGGACTCACAAGGATCCACACACACACACAGACTCACGGTGATCCACACACACAAACACACAGAGGGATCCAGACACAGACTCACAGGGATACACAGACACTCACAGAGGGATCCACACACACATACTGAGCGATACACACACACACACACACACACACACACACACACACACACACACACACACACACACACACACACACACACACAGAGGGATCCACACACACACACACACAGATCCAAACACACACACAGGGATACACACACACACACACACACAGGGATCCACACACGTGTGCGCATACAGAGGGATCCACACACACACGCACACACACACAGATCCACACACACACACACGGATCCAGTCACAGACACACAGGGATGCACAGACACACACAGAGGGATCCACACACACACACACACACACACACACACACGGACTCACAGGGATCCACACACACACATGGACTCACAGGGATCCACACACACAAACACACAGAGGGATCCAGACACAGACACACAGGGATACACAGACACTCACAGAGGGATCCACACATACACACACAGGGATCCATATACACACACACACACACACACACAGGGATCCATATACACACAGACACACACACAAACACAGGGAACCACACACACTCACACATACACACACACACACACACGTACAGGGATCCCCCCACACAAACACACAGGGGTCCCCACACACACACACACACACATACAGGGATCCCCCCACACAAACACACAGGGCTCCCCACACACACACACACAGTGATCCACACACACACACACACAAACACAGGGATCCACACACACACAGTGATCCACACACACACATACAAATACAAACACAAGAATCCACTCACACACAAACACACACACAGGGATACACACACACACACACACACACAGGGATCCACATACACATGCAGGGATACACACACACACACACACACACACAGAGGGATCCACACACACGCGCGCATACAGAGGGATCCACACAGACACACACACACACACCCACAGACACACGTATCCACACACAGACACAGATCCACACACACACAAACACAGATCCACACACACAAACACAGATACATACACACAAACACAGATGCACACACACACAAACACGGATCCACACACAGGGAACCACACACACACGTAGGGATCCACACACAGGGATCCATGCACACACACACACACACACACACGGTCTCATGGGGTTCCACACACACACACGGACTCACGGGGCTCCACACACACACAGGGATCCACACACACACAAACACACACACACACAGGGATATATACACACAGGAATCCACACACACACACAGGGATCCCAACACACAGTGATCCACACACACACACAGGGATCCACACACACACAGACACAGGGATCCACACACACACACAGGATCCACACACACAGGGATCCCAACACACAGTGATCCACACACACACACAGGGATCCACACATACACAGTGGGATCCACACACACAGGGATATATACACACAGGGATCCACACACACACACACAGGATCCACACACACAGGGGTCCCAACACACAGTGATCCCCACACACACACACACACACACAGGGATCCACACATACACAGTGGGATCCACACACACAGGGATATATACACACATGGATCCACACACACACACATGGATCCACACACACACACACAGGGATCCGCGCGCGGGCACACACACACAAACACACACGCGCGTGCGCGTGCACACACACACACACACACAGAGGGATCCATATGCACACCGGGATCCACACACACACAGGGATTCCCACACACACACACACAGGGATCCACACACACACAGAGGGATACACACACAGCGGGATCCACACACACACACACACACACACACACACACACAGAGAGGGATCCACACACACGCACGCATACAGAGGGATCCACACACACACACAGAGGGATCCACACATACACACACAGGGATCCATATACACACAGACACACACACAAACACAGGGAACCACACACACTCACACATACACACACACACATACAGGGATCCCCCCACACAAAAACACAGGGGTCCCCCCACACACACACACATACACACACACACACATACAGGGATCCCCCCACACAAACACACAGGGCTCCCCACACACACACACACACACACACACACACACACATACAAATACAAACACAAGAATCCACTCACACACAAACACA
This sequence comes from Stegostoma tigrinum, assembly GCF_030684315.1. Taxonomy (NCBI): domain Eukaryota; kingdom Metazoa; phylum Chordata; class Chondrichthyes; order Orectolobiformes; family Stegostomatidae; genus Stegostoma; species Stegostoma tigrinum. The sequence goes on from NC_081379.1 coordinate 40,941,555, forward strand.
CACACAGGGATACACACACACACATAAACACAGGGATCCACTCACACACAAACACACACAGGGATATATACACACACACACACACAGAGGGATCCACACACAGAGATCCACACACACACACAGGGATCCACACAAACACACACACACAGAGGGATCCACACACACACAGCCGGATCCACACACACACACAGAGGGACTACACACACCCAGAGGGATACATACACACACACACACACACACACAGGGATCCACTCACACACACACTCAGGGATCCACACACACACACAGGGGGATCCACACACGGATCCCAACACACAGTGATCCACACACACACACACACACAGGGATCCACACACACAGGGATCCATACACACACAGGGATCCATACACACGCACAGGGATACACACACACACAGGGATCCACACACACACACAGACAATAAACAATCCAGATGAGCCTTCAGTGCGAGTTTTGGGAATGTGAAATATCCAGTTCCTCCCGCCCACCGGCGGCCTCAAAGCCCAAAGAGAGGCGAGGGGAGGCCCACCTGAAATCGGCAACGGAGCCCACTCAGACAGATAGTTCCACACCGAGACCCTCCTGAACCGGCTCGAAGCCGCCCCCTGGCGGCCCGCATGCAGGTTTAATCCAGCGCGGACACTTTTCCTGGAAAGATCTCTCTGGCTCGCTCCGTTATCTTTCCAATAATTCCATAGCGCCCCGTATTCCCTTTGAAAGCCGTCTGAGCCCAAGGCCAAAACCCTATAAGCGATATTGCACTACTTAAGGCAGACATTCAAAGCAGACGCAATATAGATAGGGTCCCAGCGCTCAGGGCTGTCTGGCCCCAGCCAGATTTCACACCGAGCAGATATTCACACGCACTCCCGTAGACCCCACTCCCGGGGTTTTGGCAAATCAGGAAAGTACCACTCACAGCCCCAATGGCATGCCCCCGCCCCGTGCAATACTTCTTCAGCGGGACTGTTCTTCCCACCATGCCCTTCCTCGTCCCCAGTTCCAGCCTTGTCTATGAAAAACAGATCTCCACGCCGAGCGCTATTTTTGAAGAGATTCCCTCTTGCATGTAAAGTGGAGTTGAACACCATAAAATGGGAGGGCAGGGAAGAGATTGTACAGTAAGAGAACGGACAGTAAGCGAAATGTGGGTGTGGAAAATGAGGTTGCTACTAACATCTCCATCACACCCCCCACCCCCAACGGCCGGGTCTGTACTGCACTGGATGGGGCAGAATGGCCTGGGGGTGGGAGGTGTGGAATGGAGACAATGCAGCTTCATGACGAGATTTTTGGCTCACTTCAGGCGCTCAGCATTACGGGGAACCTTCTTCCCAGCCACCCAGCCCCCGCTCTCCGTGAGCCTGTAGGATTCCTCACGTTCCACACGCCGCTGACAAGTGGTTGCTCTGCTTTGATCTTTATGTGAGGCATCACATCATTTGGCGAAATCAACTCTGTTAAGCACCCTGCCCTCCCCATCCCCCACCCTCGGGTCTCCTGTTGCGAATTCCTGAAGCAGACGGTGAGGGGGAAAGAGGGCGAACCCCAGGCCTCCCGAAAACTCCCGACTCCACCGAGCCAGGAAATGCAATGTAGGGAGAACCTTTCAGAACATAACACCTGCAGGGTGTTCGAGCCTCCTCTCCTTGCTACCAGCACTCCCACCACACCACCCAAACAGTATCAGGTATACGCCCAAGCTTCCACTCAAAAACTATCTCGTCTGTACCGGATGGTGTTTAGAGGGAGATGGGAGTGGGTGGGATCTGATTGAAACCAGAGGCCAGGACTCCAGTGGGCTGCCCCAGAGAGAAGTGAGAGGGAGAAATTTCCTCAGAGGGTGGTGACTCAGGGAACGCATTACCGCAGAAAGAGGCCAAGTCATTTGAGTGTAAATTAGGACAAGACCGTGAGACGACCGAAGCGCGTTATGGGGAGAAGGCAGGAGGATGGGTCTATCGGTGGAACCGTCTAATCCCAGCTCCTTTTTTTTAATGGTCCACCCAGTCCCGTTCCGGTTGCTCCCGCCCTTCACCGGCCCCCGGGTTCAGCAATCCCCTTCCTCAGGGCAAGGGAACACTCTGCCCATCTGCGCCCTGCAAGCAATGTCCGAGGAACAGTAATGCAGGCTGTAAACTTCCTACTGAGGGCTCCTTTGCGATTCTGACGGAGGAAATCTGCCCATTGCTCGTGGGGGGGGGGGGGGGGGGAGACTGCCAGTGGCGATTAAACCATCGACTGGGAAAATGAAGAGGGAACTTATTGACTTTTAGTTACAAGCGAGTGATGCCGAGTGCACCCTGTTAACGCTGCGGCGGGTTCTGTAGTTTAAATTCTCAATGGGTATGGCTTTGCAGAAGATCCATTCATACGCCCCTACCCCACCCAGAACAAAAGCAAGACGGTTACTCTGTTCGGAGCCAATTCGTGACCCCCGAGTGAACACTGACCAGGAGAGCTCACCATCCAGCGCCTGCTGTAGCGGACGCCGAGTATTCCCGTCTGCCCTCCCCCAGCGCCGGCTTACAAAAGAGGGGCAAGGTTACATTTCTGTGGCGCCCTAAGAGGAGTAGTTTCGCAATCCAGCGTCGGATCGGCGCAGCAGAGGCTCGGGGAAGGCAGCACGACATTGCGAGCGGGACTCACTCCCTCTCCCCTCTCGCCAAAGCTGCCGGCTTGTTTTAAGGGGTGGGGGAGGGAAGGAGAGAGACAGAAATACCGGTTTTTATACTTCAACCTCCTGAGCCTCTACCGCCAACCCATTCTGGGAGAGGGGGAAGTGAGACAGGGTCTGGGCATGTGGACAGGAAAGGGACAGCGTTACGCGAAAGAATTTCAAGATGTTTTCAAACAAGACTTGGCAAACCGTGGCAGCGGGCTTTATAGGAGGGAGGAGGTGGGATGGCGGGGTGGGGGGGCTGAGGAAATAAGATCCCGGAATAAGGAGCAGAGAGAGAACTCCTGAGAGGACAGGTCCGTGGAATATAAGCCCCTTACTGAGAGCCTGCAGCTCCATTCGCAGCGTAGTGGTAAAATCACACACAAAACACCCTCCATCACATCCAACTCAGTTCACTTCTTAAAGCCCAGTCATAAGGCTACTGCTTTATTTGTTTCAAACAGCAATGCAGCCGCTGATTTTTTTTTTGTCTGTTCTGTTTTAAAAAGAAGTATTTTATATATCGCATTCGTCTCTTGAAATCTCACTTGGCCCAATATTGAGTAGACACAGGTACACCAGCAGATGCGACTGGGAATCTGGTTGACCCTGGCCAGGAATGCAGCTTACCGCTGCCTGGGATTTTCCGCTTCTCCACCATCGCCCCCCCCCCCCCCACCTCTCATTACATGTACCTAAATGACTGAAGCACAGTGCCCAATTTCAGCTGAAAATGCTGACCGACACGGTGAGGTTTGACATGTTCGATGAAGTGGCTTGATTTTTTTTTCTGGTTGCACCGGGGAGACTACACCCTCAGCAGCGGGCACAAGCGGCCGCCATATTGTAGATCTGCTCAGCCTCATCCTCGGCAAAAGCTCTTTTGCTGTTTTTGCCCCAGGTCTGACACCTTCCAAAGAGCCATCTTGTAGATCCGAGCCGCCCCAGCACTCCCTCCAGTGACAATCCCCATTCGGAGATACAACTGGACCAAGTGAATTAACAGCCCCTTTTCAAACAACAAAACGGCCAGGAACAACACGGTGGCTGACTCATATTTTCCTCGCGAACTCATCATCATCTTCACCGATGATGTGGCGAATAGGTTTAGTCAGAGGCTAGGAATGAGTCTCCTTAACTGACTGCGCAAGTCAACCAGCTAACAATTGCCGCAGGAAAGTAAGGGTCCCGAAGCTAGAGTGCGAAAGGCCCAGGCGCACAATGGCCTCACTGTGTGTTAGATGTCTCAAAACTCCAGCATTAAAACTTCCCCAATTCTGCGCAAGGAGTTACTGTGCGGTTCGCTTTTACTTTTTATCTCTCTCTCTCTTGCAAACCCCGTTGCATTTCTATAGCTGCCCGGGCACCAGCTGGATTGAAAAGGAGGGAAAAATTCGCGGCAGCACCTCGCATCGTGCTGTTGCGTGGCGTCCATACACACTGAGCCTGGCTACTGCACCCGTGCGACACACAAGCGAATGTGGTCAATCTTCAGCCCCAGAATTTACAATGTCTTCACCCGCCGCCCTGCACGTTACTTTTTTTTAAGAAAGGAAACTTTCCAATATTTGGGTTCACAGCGATCAAATGGTAACTACTGCGACCATCGTGTGTGGGGGGCGGAAGGAGGATCTGCAAAAGCTGAGGATTGACCGACAGCCATGCGGTCAGCTCTGACCAGGCTCAGCAAGTTTAAAAATGGCAGCATTTGACCTGCAGGAATAAACACGGCCTCCCCTGCGAGCGGAGCATTTACTGAGGGAGCTCGGGTGGGGGGTGGGGGCGGGAGGGCATGGCATCTCACACCGCGAATTTCAGTACGGAATCTGAACGGCTTGATCCGCGTCCAACGGACAGAGGCACGGCGTAAACAGCGAGGCGGGGTTGGTCACACAGACGAACAGCGGGCCCGTTTCACCGGATGGGCACACCGCGACCGCCCCGCAACTTTTTCGGACTGGCTCATGGCGTGAGGCCAGCGGGCACAGCGTGGGATCATTTCAGAGAGACAACCCGCCGGCTGGATATAACGAACACTGAACATTTCTGCTCACGCTTAACAACCAGTTGGAAACAGTTATTATTGAAACTGCAATGCAAGCGTGCGTGAGAAAATCATTCGCATTTGCCCCCCCCCCCCCCCCGTTATAATGTTTCCCTGCCTGAACAAATATGTTTTTTTTCATCTCAACAGGGCGAAACCTTACAGATGGACTTTGTCTGGGGTGGGGGGGGTTGAGAATTTTTTTTAAGTTCCCACTGATCGCCGAATAATTCATTAAACTTGGTGGATTTTGTTTTAAAGTTGCTGTGTAGTGAGAGTCCGGCCATATCACAGGGTTTTCCCTACTGGTACCAAACTGAGCGCACGTCTATATATAAACCATAGGCGGCTGGTTCGAGGTGGCGCCCACTCTTCTAGTTACACCCGAATAGAATCCACTCCGTGCATTCCAACAATGCACACTTCAGCAGCACTCAGCAAGCTCTTACACGAACTATTCAACTCGCATGCTTCTTTTTTTAAGAAAAAAGACTACAACACACACACACACAGTCATAAACAGGCTGTGACCTGCTCTCGGACCGAAACCACACAGCTCCCTCTCCCTGAAGCAGACACGATTCTCCCGGTTTCGTCTCAGCTCCACATGTACAAATCACAGGGTGTCCCGGGACATTTCATGGCGAAACATTCTTCCTAAGAGCAAGCAACAGCCTGTCTCAAAATACCCTTTATCAGAAGAGTCGCCCTCTCTCACTAAGACCTTCCCCTCTAATACACAGTACACAAAAAAAACCTACTCCTCCCCGGAATCACAGATTCCCCCCACACCCCCAATCGGATAGGTTTTTATTTTAAAAAAGACACTAAAATCGTAGTTTCCCGTTTGTGAATCGATATGCTCATACACAGGATAGCCCTATAACGCAGAAGGAAGTCCGAATATTTGCAGCAGGCTGGGGGACTGAGCGAGATACATAGTCAGCTACCTCACCTCCCTCCACCCACACACCCACACAGCGCGGATACCGCGCAGTGGATCAGTCCGGGGTCGGGATGGTGGGATCCATCCATGCTGCGCAAAGCGGGCTAGCCACCATTTCCTCTGCACTGAGGGTCCTGGTATAAATCTATTCCCCTGCCACAGTAAGAGAGTCGCGAATTCTCTCCGTGCCTCAGAAACCTCCCCTCCTCTTTCGTGTTATCTCTAACATCAACGTTATTTAGCGCTTTCGCAGTCTTTCAAAAGAAAACAAGCAACCCCCCTCCATTTTTGTTTGCGTGTGCCAACCCTAGACCATCTCCAGATTTAGCACCAAAACACATTCAAAATTCTTGCTTTACACCACAACCAATCACACGCACTTTCGCGGTCTTGCCTCATTCTTTAATACCTATACTGACCAATAATGACTGGAGAATATTAATTCATTCTAAGTTACTGGGTAAGTCAGTAACTGGACCATCATCACAACGCGAGTGTAACTGTTATGAATCGAACCCATCCAGGACCACTAGGCTACATGCTCAAAGCACAAAGGTATAGGGATGGAAACCAGCCATTTCTAAACACATGCAGCGCAAGTACAACGGTTAACAACACCCATCGAGAACGTCCGTGCCAAGCCAAATCGCTGTTGTGGCTCCCGGTATCAGGGACAGGCCCTTCACTTCACAAACAAAAAAGGTCGAAAGCCTTTGGCTGAAATCACAGGCACTTTACCGCAAGACAATAGCATGAGGGAAATAGACAAGTGACTGAGAAGTTGGAGTTGCTCCAAGCCACATGTCCAGATATCACAATGCGACTCGCAGCCGTTGTACATAACTCAACACCGATTTCATTCAACTTTTTTTTCCTCTTAAAAAGCACCAAGCGCATCAGTTCTGAAGCTCAGCAAACTTTCATCAAGCAATTGCAGCAAAATTATCAGAGGGGGGGAACACGCGCAGATTTGAAATTCCAGACTAATTATCGTGAAATACCATCAACAATGTGGCTGTTACTCTCAGCAAGCATTTCCCCAGCCCCACGTTAAACCAGGCCACGGGCATTCGGCGGTTTTGATTTTTTAATTCCTTCATCCATGTCCCAGGATGTCGGCGGTAATGAGAACTCGCGGTCTGGTGTCTGACGCTTTGACAATACTATTGCACTGCTTAACTGTGTGTACAGTAGTGCAATATTGTCAGAGCCTCCGACAGCAGTCAACCCTGACCCAGGGCTCAATGCACTGTGGGTTAAACTCACATCAACAAACTTACGAGGGAAGGGGTTGTGGAAGTTTGATCTGTGGTAGCTTCCAGTTAACAAAAATGTGCACTTCACACAAAAGGAAATATTATTCCAAACAACAGATTCAGCAAGGCCACAACACAAAAAAAAACAAAATCTACGTTTAATCGGAGATACAAAGCAATCGAGGTTGAGGGAAAAAAACCTGTGGAAAGGAAGTTATCCCCAAATTGATAAGTTATGCAGTCGAAAACAGAATGGGTACAAATACTGATAATAAGACAGGGTTGCAGATCTCACGTGGTCGTAGCTGAAAGTTGTATTCTGCCCTCAACTTGGGAGAGAAAAGATTTTTTTTCTGGGGGGGTGGTAAAGATGGAGAATACTGCCAGCCAATGCCCTTTTTAATATTGCACTGCTTAGCTCATCTCAGTAGTACAACATAAAAAGGGCCCCGGACAACAGACTTCAATAGCAAACAACGCCAAGACCACCCAAAACATGAGGGACTTTCTTCGATCTGACTCCAAAAAACCCACATAAACATAACCTTATCACATGCCTGAAAGAAAGAATTTTTTTTTAAAATGGGAGAACCTAAAAGCCAGCAAACAGTCCAAATCGAGAAACAAAACAAAACTATTTATAAAAGAACGCAATTTTAATGTAAATTTCAAAACTAAAGTGAATAATTTCTATCAATGGAAGAGCAAGTTATTAATCCTGGTAATGCAAACAACAAAAACAAACAAGTTAATGTAATTACAAAAGCAGGTAGCGGTGCGGTCGAAACATAAATAGTTGGTGATATCGTAACAATTTCCTGCCACACAACTTTTACAAAAAAAAGTCCAAAACATCCCCTTCTGCACCGCACACACATACACACACATACATACACACACACACACACACACACACACACACAGTTGCGAAATCTCATTACCTCAACGTTACCACTGACTGGAGCCCCCACGCCGTAAACAGCCGTCCGCGAAACTGCAGAAACTAGTAAAACAGGAATTGCATTGGGAGGGGTCTATCGCCAAACTATTTAAAAGAAAACATATTTACAGAGGAAAAAAAAATCACTGGAGTCCCGAGAACGTCGCGTGGCTGGAGCAGAGATCTCGATCCACTCCGGGAGCATAAGCTTGTCACAGAAGCTTCGCACCAGCGTCACCGCCACCCACCCACCCCCATCCCCGAGGCTTCCATGGAAGCCAACGGTTTGATGTCCCTTTAAAAAAAATTAAGTGGCTCCCAGATCGGGTGAAGAGATATATCGCGTGGCCCGAGCCACTAACATTTGGGATGGGCTGCCAGATTCAAAATTAAATCGAGACCAACAATTAAAAAAAAACAGTCGCTTAACTCAATCAGCAGTGAAATATAAAAATATAAACTAAAACAGGTTTCCCCATGCAGCGTTACCTCCTAGTCCGGCTAAGTTATGAGCCGTGGTTGCTGACACCTCCTGGCTGCTGAGGTTAACCCAGCTTCTCCCTGCGATCACCTATTTTAAAAGCCTAATATTCCCAGTGTGTGTGGCTTTGGAGGGGCGGGGTACTTTGATACGTTCTTTGAGAAAAATAAATCTCCCGATTGCAGACAAGCCATTGCATGGCCTCCCCTCCCCCTCTCTCTTCGAGCCCTGTTTAAGAAGCTGGGGGGTCGGTTTAAAGCCCCCCTTCTCTTCCTTCCTTTTTTTTAGCCCTGAGCTCCCGCCATTTCCATGCAATCACCCGGATGCTACTCGCGGAAAATAAAAAGAGAAACATGCTGAATGGTACCTGCAAGCAGAAAGAGAGAGAAAAAAATAACAAATCAAATAAATGAACGCAGCTCAAAGTTGCACACAAAAAAATGGAGGCGATCGGTGCAACATATTTCCCAAAGTTTTGGTCGCCCGCTCTTCCCGGGACGTGCTGCCGATCGTTGTGCCTTTGCCTGAGGAAGGGGAGGGGGGAATAAAGAGACCGGAGGTGGAGGGGGTTGGGGGGTGAGAAGCGAGGGTCGGGTCGGGCCGGTAGGCAGCATACCCCGGCCCTGGCCACAGCTCTAGCTCCGCCGCCGCCTCCTCCTCCTCCTCCATCTTCAGCACCTTCCGCCCGGCGCCCCGCCCCGCCCTCCACCCACAGATCCCGCCCCCGCAATCCATTGGTCAGGGCAGCCGCCCGCCTACATGACCCCGCCTCCCATTGGCCGCCCGCCTCCTCCGTCCCCGCCAGCCGCCCGCCGCTGATTGGCCGCGCAGCTGACTCGCAACATTCCAGGTAGACAGCGCGAGCGGCCCGCGCTCACTGGCAGCATCGAGGGAGCCGCGTCCATTCACAAAAAAAACCCACACACACACACAGTAGAGCTCAAGGCGCCCTCTCCTCTCCCATTCCGGCCCCTTTTGTGTTTTCTTTCGTGCACTCCCCTTTCTTCCTCCTTGCCCCCCCCCTCAAAACCACACCTCCTGATTTTTTAATATCGATAAAATTGCGGGCACTGGAGGGAGGTTGGAGCACCCCAGCGCTCTCTGAGGCAGAAGGGGAAAGCAGTGAGCTGTGAAATCCCGCATTCCTGTTCGATGGAGCTGAATTAATAGTGTTGTGGAATCGAAAAAGCCTGCCTTTTCAAAAAAAACATATTTAATATCTGTACGGTCTTTCTCCCTCTGCTCTTCAACTCTCCCCTACCTAGTTTTCCAATCCCTCTATCCCCGTGTTTGTCTCTTTCCCCATTTCTATATCTTCCAGTCCCCCATCCCTTCTGTATTTCAGCCGAGACTCCAAAATTTAAATTGTTTGCAGTGAATGCTTGTATATTTCTTTTCATTTAATTTATAACACTGAGCTGGTTACAGCACTTAAAAAGCATAACAATCACCTGTAGATACAACTGTACCAAACCAATGAAGAAGGGTTCTTATAACCGTTTATCAAATATTTCATTTCTAATACACAGCAAGGCACAAATTACAATCAAACACCAGGTTTTAAAACTAATTCACAAACTTTAACGAACGTAAAGAGGGATTGCCTCAGAAATACATTCTTTCGATGCATATTTCTGCAATGATTCAAAATAGTTGCCACAGAACCTTCACCCAGGTTAGCAGGAGGAAACATTTTTGAGTTATCTGAAAGAGCGTGTCAAGTTGCTGCGATTAAAATAAATCTAAAAGTGTCTCAATGAAAGTGAAGATAGCAATCGTTTTAAACATTGCTGGAGTGAAGACAATGAAGAACTGAAACTCCAACATAACATAAAGCTCTAGTATGTGTGCATGTTTTTCCTACTCCACGTGCGTTTACCGTATCTGCACGTTTCATTTTTTTGTACCTTATATTTTAACGCGCCCCTTGTGAAGAGACTGCAGGGCTCCTCGTGGAAAAGCGGATTACATACTAAAACGATGGTTTCATTGAACGCCAATTCGGGAAATTTCATGTTATCCCACTGTTCGTTCATTTCAATTCATGGAGGACGTGCACGTTACGAACGTGTTCAACATCCCCATCCCGGTGCATCTTCATTTAGTGTGTTGGGATCGATGAGCCGAAGTGCAATTGAGATGGGTCCTAATACAATGAAGAGAATTGCCGCTTTAAGAACTTGTTTAGAATGTCAAATCAGCAAGCTGCCGTTTTTTAAAAGAAAGGCGTTGGACGGCTGGGAAGTACACGGCTTCAACCGGCAAGTATTTCACAAGAAAAGCGCTAAGACAAAGGGAAACGTTCCGATATTTTTCTCTCTAAAATCTTTGATGCTCCCTCATGATTGTTAATCAACTGAAAGTTGTAATGTTGTTGCAAAAAAATACTATCAAGAGCAGAATCGATTGCGGGTGACAACAATGCCGCCTCCAAATTAAAACCGCAGATATCGAGATCATTCGTTGAGAACAGATAAGGATAGAGATATCAAAGGATTTACATTCGCTATGCTTGTCGTTAGTTTGCAAAATTCAACAATGAGTTGTTTCAATAGGTAGCAATCTGCTCTCTGTGTTACAGTGAACATGTCACACAGCAATGTATAACATGTAGAGTGACTCCAGGCATAAAACGATTGAATTTCAAGAAAATTGGAAAAGTATCACATGCGATTAATGAGACGAACAAAAACAGCCAATAAATTAACGGAGTGATCATTGGATGGTGCATGATTGTCAAGTGTTTTTCAGCTATATTACAAGTCAATATATGATTCTAGAGGACCATTAATGGACATTGAAGAGCAGATTCACACTGGAATAATTTTAATTGAAAACTGTTAACTAATTGTTTGCATCAACCTCTACACCTAAACACGTGAACAAAAAGTTTCTGGCCCAGGAACAGGGATACTACTATTGTGCCAAAATGATGCATTTGTCTCAAAATGATGGTGCTGAACAATGGATGGTAGATTTATATTGACATAGAATGTATAGTCATGTCCATAAAACCATAAGAAATAGGAACAGAAGAACTAAAGAAGGGTCACTGAGCTCGATATTAACTCTGCTTTCTGTCTACAAGTGCTGCCAAATCTGATGATGTTCTCCAGCAATTTCTGGTGGGAACAGGAATAGGTTATTTCAGCCCCTCAAGCCTGCTCCACCAATCAGTAGGATCATGGCTGATCCAACATTCCTCATGTCTACGTTCCTTAATTTTACCCATAATCCTTAATTCCCTAACTGATGAAGAACCTGTCTATTTCAGCCAGAAACATGCACAAAGACTTTGCCCCCACAGCACTCTGTGGCAAGGCGTTCCAAAGTCTCACAATGCACTGAGAAAAAATTCCTCCCCACCTCAGCCTTAACTTGATGCCCCTTTATTCTAAGAATATGTGCACTGATCTTAGCTCACCATGCTCATCACTCTCAATATCCATATGGTTCATTTTGTAAAGTTCAGAACTGTGCTGGTTCCTCATCTTGATATCTAGTCAATGGGGATTAAAGAGATAGACAATGTGTTCAGAATCAGAGTCCCTAGAGTGTGGAAGGAGGTTATTCAGCTCAATGAGTTCAGCTGACCCTCTGAAGAGACCCACCCAGACCAACCACCCTACTCTATCCTTCTAAATCTGCATTTCCCATGGCTAAACCACCCAGACTGCATATCCCTGGATGCTATAGGCAACTTAGCTTGACCAATCCACCTAACGTGCTTGGCTTTGGACTACGGGAAGAAAGCACAGCGCCCAGAGGAAGCCCTCACAGATGTGGGGAGAATGCACAAATTCCACACCAACAGTCACCTGGGGCTAGAATTGAACGTGGGTCCCTGACACTGTGAGGCAGCAGTGCTAACCACCATGCCACCCTAAATGTTCTAAGAGCCTCGAGCTGAGAATTTCATTTGATCAGTGAAGTAAGTCAGATTATGCAATTCCTACTTTCAAACACAGAGAACAATAATTGGAAAATGTGTCTTGCTGGTAGTCCCTCAAATCAAGGATGAATCTTCCTTATGGCAAGAACCTATGAATGGAGCCTTTTTACATGGAGAGACTGCTGCCACTGGTTCTGGCTGACCAAGAAACTCTCCCACTCTATCTGCCAGCCATAAGCAGACCAGAAAGTTTGATAAATACCCTTTATGGCTACATTATTTCACACCTTCCATGTCCATCAAACTCTAAGGCTAGAGTACAACAGTTCCTGGCCCAGAAGGAGAGATGCTACTACTGCACCCTCCTACTGATATGACAAAGTGTATCCAAATCAGCCTCACAACCATCATTGAGAACATGCTGGAAGGGATCATGAGAGAATAGCAAAGATTTTACTGTGCATTGCACAGTTATGTAGAAAGGGATTTCCTGTTATGGAATGTATTATGGAATGGAGCGTGTTAATTAACACTGGAATAAAAGCAAAATACTGTGGGTGCTGAAATCTGAAACAATCACAGAAAGTGCTGGAGAAACTCAGCAGGTCTGGCACCATCCGTGGAGAGGGAATCAGAGTTAACATTTTGAGTTTGATCTGACTCTTCTTCAGAGATATTATTTATTTATAGTAAGTAAGAGAATCTAAATTAGGGTTATAGTGTATTTGCATAAATGCATTAAGCATCATCATTTAAGATCGGTGAGTTGTTACATGCAGATAGCCGTACGGAAATATGGTGTTATTGCAATAACAGAGACTTGGCTTAAAGAAAGGCAGAACTGGGTTTGAAATATTCCTGGATGCTGGTTTTCTGGAAACAGCGCAAATGTAGGGGAAGGTTAAGGCCGGTGGTATTGACTATAGGAGAACATTGCAGTGCTAGAAAGAAAGGGTGTCCCAGAGTAATCTAGTTAGTTAGAATTAAGAAACAGAAAAGCTACAAATTGAATCGTCCAGTGTAGTCTATAGGCCACGACCTAGTGGGAAGGTGTAGAGTAACAAACTTGCAAAGAGATTACACAGTAATGTAAGAAATATGTATACATATAAGGAGATACTTTAATTATTTGGTGGCAGGCTTGGACAGTAATAGTATAAAGGACAGAGTGGAGTACAAGGCCCCACAGTACTCAGGTGAATTCTCTGAACTAGAATGTTTCCAGTCCAGGAAGGAAGGAGACACTGCCTGACTGGTTCTTTGATCCAAGTGGATCATGTATCAATAAGACAACATTGAGGGGACGGTGATAATTGTGTCACAAGGTTTATGTTGGCTGTAGGAAAAATCGAGGAATAATCATGAATAAGAACACTTAATTGAGGGAAAGCTAACTTTACTAGGGGATAAAATTGGATCTCAGACAGGATGTCTGGGGTGGTAGTGGCCTAGTGGTATTATTGCTGGACTGTTAGTCCAGAGACCCAGGATCCTGTGTTTGATTCCCACAACAGCAGATAGTGGAATTTGAATCCAATAAAAATCTGGAATTAAGATTCTAATGATGAGCATGGATCGATTGCCGATTGTTGTAAAAATCCATCTGGTTCACTAATGTCCTTTAGGGAAAACAACTGCCATCCTTACCTGGTCTGGCCTACATGTGACTCCTGACCCACTGCAATGCAGTTGACTCATAGCTGCCATCTGGGCAACAGGGAAGGGCAATAAATGCTGGCCTGGCCAGTGACACCCTCATCACATGAATGAATGATTTTTTTTAATTGCATTAAAGATGAGCAGGAAAAACTGTGAAGGAGCAACAGACTGCCTTTAGTACAGTCAAACTATACTCTCACAGAGGGGAAAGGTAAAGCAAACAAATCCAAGGCTTCCTGAATGATGTTAAGTATGGAGATTAAGATGAATCCGAATCAAACAATTGATTTAATTGATTTGATTTATTTATTGTCATGTGTATTTTGTTACAAAATACAGTGAAAAGTGTTGCATCGTGCTGCCACTCTCCAGCGCCATCTTAAAAAACAGAAAAATATACCACATCATGTAATATAAAGGCAGCAGAATAAATAAATGAAGGAGAACAAAATGTGCTTCTGACTGATAGTAGGTGAATAGTACAATTGAGTACTAGGCTGAATGTGCAAGGTTCAGAGGGGAATTTGGAAAATCATGTGAGAAAAGGAAAGAAAGAGTAAAAGAAGAAACGGGCAACTAATGTAGAAGGAAATCCAAATGTCTGTTGAAGGTATAAAAATAGTATAAGGGTGTTAAGAGGAAGGGTGGAGCTGATTAAAGACCATAAAAAGGGCAGGGAAATGATGTCACCTATCCCCACAGCCTCGGACACCACTGCAGATGTTTCATTGGCCTTCTTGAGAGTGGTCGAGTACTCAAATCCTGTACAGGTCATCTGGTTGGAGTATTCGCAGACATCTTTAACCTCTCCTTACCATTATCTGAAGTCTTCACTGTTTCAAGAAGATCATTACCATCCCAGAGCCAAAGAAAAATCATGCATCATACCTCAATGTTTACTGTCTTTGGCTCTGACTTTCATGATTATGAAGTGATTCGAGAGGATAGTCATGGCTCACTACAGCCTCCCAAATTGCCTGATGCTTTGCAATTCACCTACCAGTGTAATAGGTCACAGCAGTGCCATCTTCCCAACCCTACACTCATCCCTGGAACATTTGGGTAACAAAGATTCCTACATCAGGCTCCTACTTATTGTCTACAGCTCCAAATTCAACACCATAATTGCAAACAAACTCATCTCCAAACTCCAAGACCTAGGTTTTGGCTCCCCCCACTCTGTACCCTGGAACTGGATACTTGAGCTCCTGACCCACAAACCAAATCAGTAAGAACAGGCGACCACATCTCCTCCAACATAATCCTCAACACTGATGCCCCATAAGGTTGCGTATGCTGTCCCCTACTATATTGCTTACACACTCACGATTGTGTGGCCAAATTCCCCACCAACTCCATTTGCAATTTTGCTGACGACACTACCATTGTCGGTTGGATTTCAAACAATGACGATACCGAATACAGGGAAGAGATTGAGTGCCCAGCGGTGTGGTGTAAAGACAACCTTCTCTTCATCATTTTCAGCAAAACCAAGGAGCTGGTCACTGACTTCAGGAAGCAGAGTGGAGGGCACGTCCCTGTCTGCATCAATGGTGCTGAGGCGGAGATGGTCAGCAGTGTCAAGTTCCTGAGAGTGACGATTGCCAACCATCTGCACCCACATCAACACAACTGTGAAGAAACCACAACAACACCTCTACGTCCTTGGCAGACTAAGGAAACTTGCCATGTCCACAAGGACTCTTACCCATTTTTATTGATGCACCATAGTAAGCATCCTATCTAGATGCATCATAGCATGGTATGACAACTGTTCTTTCCAAGACCGCAAGCAACTACAGCCCAGTCCACCACACAAACCAGCCTTCCATCCATTGACTCTATCTATACTTTCTGCTGCCTCGGGTAAGCAAGAAATAAAATCAAAGACCCCTCCTACCCCACTTACACTCTCTTCCACCCTCTTCTGTCAGTAGAAGATATAAAAGTTTGAATACATGTACGAACAGATTCAAGAACAGCTTCTTCCCCTCTGTTATCACACCTTTGAATGGGCCTCTTAAATGTCAATTTTGGCTCCCTGTCTGCAACTTCTCTGCGGCTGTAACACTGTATTCTGTTCTGCTACTCTGATGCACTTTATACGGTATGATCTGCTGTAGTGCATGCAAAATAAGGCTTTTCACAGTATCTTGGTATTTGTGACAATAATAAATCAAACTCAAACTCAAAAAATATTCTGCACGGAGACAGAGATGTGATTGAGGTATTAAACAAATATTTTGCATCTATTTTACAAATTAAAATTGCTACCCCAGGTTATAAGATCAAAAGGAATAGGAATAAGCGTAGGCCATTCAGCACTTGACCCTGCTCTGCTATTCCGTAGGATTATGGCTGATCCGACACTCCTCACCTTCCCTGCCCTTTCCCCATAATACTTGATTGCCTGACTGATCAAAAATCTACCAATCTCACCCCTAAACATGTACAAGGACTCTGTCCCCAAAGCTTTCTGTGGCAGAGTCCAAACACTTACAACCGTCAGAGAAATGAAATTCTTGTTATTTCAGTCCTAAACTGGCGCCCCTTAATTCTGAGACCATGCCCTCTGGTCTTAGATTCTCTCAAGAGGAGAAACATTCTCCCAGAATTTACCCCATCAAGCCCCTCAAGAATCATACATGTTCCAATGAAATCACCTCTCATTCTTCTGAACTGTAATGAATAAAGTCTTGACCAGATTTGTTTTTCTCATAAGACAATCCTTCCATACCAGGGATCATCTCAATGAACCTTCGCTAAATAAACGGAGCCATGGTAAAAGAGGGAGTACTATAAAGACTTGAAGAGTTTAAAATTGAAAAGCAGGAAGTATTGGATAGGCTTCCTGTACTTAAAGTTAACAGGGCACCAGCATTGTTTAAAATGTAACCAAAGGTATGGAAGGAAGTGAGAATGGAAACTGCAAGGACTCAGGGCTGGTGCCAGAGGACTAGAGAATTGCAATTGTTTCACCCTTCTTCAATAAAGCACTTAAAGATGAGTTAAACAAATCGCTGCCAGTCAGTTTTTCTGTTTGGTGATGGGGTAAATTGTAGAAACAGCAGTTTAGGCAGAATTAACAGCCAGATGGACAAATTCAGGCTCTGTTAAAGGCAAATCATGTCTAAGTAACTTGCATGCATTTTTTGATTTGCTAATAGAGGGCTGATTTAGGGTAGTGTTGTCAGTGTGGTGCACATGGATTTTTCAAAAGGCATTTTATTGTGTGTTATACAATAGATCAAAGAGCAATATTAACGGTTGTGCAAGAAAAGAAACAACAGCAACATGTATATGAAATTGACTGAATAACAAGAAATAAAGTGTTAAGGTGAATGATTAATTTTGGACTGGAAGAAGGTTTTGGGACCACTGTTTTTCCTGATAATGATCTCATCCTTATTGTGGAGGGCACAACTTTAAAACTTGTACATGCAACAAACCTTTAGAAGCTTTGTGTACTGTGAAGAGGTTAGTATAGAACTTCAAATCGATTTGATTTGATTTATGATTGTCACACATACCTATGTACAGTGAAAAGTTTTGTTTTGCCTGAGGTACCGGCTGATAATACAGTACAAAGTGCATTAGGGTAATAGAACAGATTGAAGAGTACAACATTACAGTTTCAGAGAAGGTGCACAAAGAGCAAGATCAACACTTAAATTTAAAAGTTGAGAAGTCCATTCAGATATACGTAGCTTTGTGGGCACTGGCAGACCAGTAGCAGATGAAATTTAATGCAGAGACATATGATGTAAATTGTTTTGGTAGGAAGTACACAGACAGACGGTAGATTGTAAAGCGTAGAGTCCTTCGGGTGGACAGAGGAAAAGAGATACTTGGGTATGTATGGGCAGAAAATGGGTATAAAAATCATGAAGGTTTGTTTGAGTTCCAATGTAAAGTCTTTGGACTTGAAGTCTCTGTTTTTCTCTCTCTCTACAGATACTGCTGGATGTGCTGAGTTGTCCATCGTTCTCTGATGGTAATTAAGATATGTTAAACATTTATAAAGCTCTGGTTCAGCTTTAACTGAATGATCATATCCAGTACTGGAAGCCACACTCTGGGGAGCATGTGAAGGTATAAAAAAGGGTGCAGAAAAAAAACAGACACAAGAATGATTCCAGGGATGAGGAACTTCCATTTGTAGGAAGTTTGGAGAGGTTGAGACTGTTCTCTTTGGAGAAGAGGAGGTTGACAGGAGATTTGATACATGACTTCAAAACCTTGAGGGGTCTCAAAAGAGTACATCGGGAGAAACTGTTTTCATTGATGAGCCAGGAAGCACAGAGTTAAGAAGAAATTTAAGGCTAAAGAAACAATGAGGAGAAGCTTTTTCACTCAGTGATTGGTTAGGATATGGAATGCATTGCCTGAGATTGAGATAGAAGCTAGTTTAATTGAAGTCCAATGGATCGCAAACTGAAAAGGAAAGAGTTGCAAATATTTCCTTCTTGAGGAGGATAGGGGTCGGTACAGGGACCGAATGGCCTCCTTCTGTGCTGTGATTCTTTGTTTGGCACTACTGTGCACAAATAACCCTAGGATCATGACTGATCTGGAGAAACTGAAGCTAATCCTAACACCTTCAGTTAGTGTCTGAAACATTGTGACCCTTTTTGGGTCTCCCTACATATTGAAAGATGTAGCGGCCTTGGAAAAGGTTGATAGGAGAGGTGTATGAAGGATTCATAAATTAAACAGCACCAATGACTCAGACCCAAGGAGCCCATTCTGTTTGTTTTTGAGTATTGGAGACCTTGTGGAACAACTTTGATCAACTCCTTCCTGGCTTCAAGAACCAAAAAGAACAGCACCTTCCAGGTGAAGCAGCGATTTACCTACACACTTTTCAAATTAGCAAACTGTATTTGCTGCTTACAACACAGTCTCCTCTATCTTGTAAAAAAACAAACGCAGTCTGGGTGATCACTTTGTGGAACACCTCAGTTTAATCTTTAAAAAATTTATTCTGGGAATGTCAGTGTTGCTGGCTGGGCCAGAGTTTATTGCCCGTCAATAAATGCCCCACGAGCAGGTGGTGGTGAGCTGTCATCTTGAACTGCTACAGTTCGTGTGCTGTAGGTAGACCCCACAATGTCCTTTGGGGAACGATCCCAGGATTTTGCATCACTGAAGAAACAATGAATATTTCCAGGATGGTGAGTCACTTGGATGGGAACTTGCAGGTGGTGGCATTCCCATGTATCTCCTGCTGATGTCCTTTGAAATGATTTGGAAGGTGCTGCCTTAAGGAGCTTTAGGGAATTGCTGGAGTGTATCCTATAGATGGTATGCACTCCTGCTACTGAGCGTCGGTGGTGGAGTGAGTGAATGCTTGTGAATAAGTGTGTCTGGATAAGTGTGAAAGGATGCACTTGGGAAGGACAAACAAGGCAAGGGAATACATGATAAACAGTAAAACCCTGGGAAACACTGAGGATCAGTGTGCATGCCCACTGGTCCCTTAAGGTAGCAGGACAGGTAAATAAAGTAGCAAAGAACATATAATATTATTAGGCGAGGTATAGAGTTTAAGAGCAGGGAGTTAATGCTGGAATTGTATAAAAAATGGCTAGGTGACAGCTCAAATAATGTGTGCAGCACTGGAATCCACATTAGAGGAGGGATGTGATGTGATTGCAGTGGAGAGGGTCCATAGGAGATTTACCAGGATGTTCCCTGGACTGGAGATTTTTAGTTATGAAGAGATTGGACAGACTTGGGTTGTTTGAGTTGGAGCAGAGGTGACGAGGAGTGGTCATGTGTGAGCTGTAGAAAATTATGAAGGTTACAGACAAAGTAGATAGGAAGGAACTTCCCTAGTTGGTGGAGGGATCAATGACCCGGGGCCATAGATTTAAGGTAAAAGGCAGGAGGATTAGAGTGTGAGGTAAAATATTTTCACCAGAGGATGATTAGGAATCTAAAATCACTGCTTGTAAGGGTGGTAGAAGCAGAGACACTCATTTAAGAAGTATTTAGACGTGGATTTGCAATGCAAATACATAAGATGTTATTAGTCAAGTGCTAGAAAATGGGATTAGAATTATTGGTTGCTGTTTCTGAATGGTGGGGACTCAATGAGCCAAAGGGTCTTTTTCTGTGCTTAAGATCTCAGTGACTCTAAGGTGCCAATCAAGTGTTTGTTCTGGATAGTGCCAAACTTCTTGCCTGTTGCTTGGTACAGTACTCATGTAGGTAAATGATGAGCCTGAACTTCTGGTTACTGTTAAGTTTCCCACTCTTATCTCTGTCAGCAGCCATCTGCATCATTTAATGAAGTTCAAAAGAAGCTCATCTTTCAATTATTCATGTCACATTCTCCTGGACGCAATCAACAATCTCAGATCTGAACCTCTGCTCTTAATTTTTCAGAGAGCACTTGCTGGTAACAATTCTATTGTTGCCATTTACAGTTCCCTTCAATCAATCTTGTGTTTCTCTTATTGTCCCATTGCATCCTTTTTGCCTTCCACGATCATTTCTTTATCATTTAATGACCCTCCTCCGCATTCAATTCGATCATAGATCTTTTATTTTGCTCTTTCCATCTCACCATCCTCTCTCCCGCACCTTTGGACTTGCTCAAAGCTAGTTAAATCTCCAAATTTTTCCTGATTAAAAAAATCATTGATCTAAAACATTAACTCTGTTTCATCTTCTGTTAATGCAGCCTGACCTGCTGTATCTTCTCAGCGCTGTGTTTTCATTTTGGATTTCCATAATCCATAATATCTTTTTCATTTTGTGATGTGGTGAAGGTCTTTAACAGAACATATTTAAAGGCCTGACTATTCTTTCTAAATTATTTCAATATAAGGGACTAGAAAACACTAGGTACATTGATTTAAACTATTCAATGATAGAAATAATTTGGAACAAAACAAAGTTGCTGGAAAAGCTCAGCAGGTCTGGCAGCATCTGTGAAGGAGAAAACAGAGTTAACGTTTCAGGTCCAGTGACCCTTCCTCAGAACTGGATAAATTGGATGTAAGATCATTCTTCTTTTGCTAGACAATCGTGAATTTCTTGAACAGAATACCAAGCATCTTCCTGCATTTCTCCAAATGGGAATTGGACCAGATCCTAACTGATTATAGGAGTTGGGACGTTAGGCTGAATTTGTACAGGATGTTGGTGAGGTGTCTCCTGGAGTACTGTGTCCAGTTCTGTTCTCCCTGTTAATGGAAGGATATTATTAAGCTGGAGATTGTTCAGAAGAGATTTACCAGGATGTAAGAGTCATCTAGACTCAAAATGTTACCTTGCTTTCTCTCCATGTCTGACCTGCTGTGATCTGTGATCTCCAGCACTTTTTGTTTTCAGTACAGATTCCAAAGTCAGCAATAATTTGCTCCCTACCAGGACATTGCCAGGAATGGAAGGCTTGTGTCATAAGGAGAGGCTGGGACTTTTTTCACTGGAGCATAGGAGTTTGAGATGTGACTTTGTTGAGGTTTATAAAATCATGAGTGGTATAGTTAAGGGGAATAGCAGGTCTCTTTTCACTAGGGCCGGGGATTTCAAGTCTAGGGGGCATAGTTTTTGCACAGAGAGTGGTTTGTGTGTAGAATGAACTGCCAGGGAATGTGATGGATGCAGGTATAGTTACAACTTATAAAAGGCGTTTGGATAAGTACATGAATAAGAAGTGTTTGGAGGCATATGGGTCAAGTTCAGGCAGATGGGACTAATTTAGTTTGGGATTATGGTCGGCATGGACCGTTTGGACCAAGGGGCCTGCTTCAGTGCTGTATGACTCTATGACCACAGCATATAGAAGGTAGGTGTACTTATAGGTGATACATACCATGTAATCTCCAGGAATGGTTTTGATCTCCTGAGGAAATCTCAAAGAAATTTACAAAGCACTTTTCCCCTTATTAGATTTATGTTTTATTTCTGTCTCTGTTTATTTGAAGCCCCCAGGAGACTGTATAGCAGCAGGGATATTTGTGAGATGGAGATTAAAGGAGGCAAGAAATGTGATGTCATGATATTTTGGACATTCTGTTTCAGGATAGGTTTGATCAATCAGCTAGTGTTTGCATTTCTGCAAAATGTATACATTTGTAATTCTACTTAATGTACATTGCAGAGTCATAAGTGACTCCTGGTTATAGCAAACATTAAATCTTTTGTTGACATCGTGGGGTTAAGTCATAATGTTGTTGGTCACCTTGCTGTATGCTGTATGCCAAGTTTTCCCCTGTATGTTACGTAGAAAATAACTCACTGCCAGACTGAACATTTTATTCTTCATTGTACACATTATAACAAGTCACTCCTTGTTATAACAACAACATGCAGTTATATAACATAATAAAAAAACCTGCAGAACATCCTATGTCACCTCACAGGACCATTGCCAAATAGAACTCGACTGCGTGTTTCATAACATGAGAACATTTCAAAGAAGAAGTTTTAAGGAAGTGACTTAAAGAAGGTGAGACAGGACAAAGTTTAGGGAGGGCACTGTGGTCTAAGCTGATGAAAGCACAGCCATCAACAATTGTAAATTTGGATGCACAAGAGGGTAGAATTGGAGGAGATAGCACAGAGTTTTGGGGCAAAAGGCAGGGGAGGGGAGAATATCACACCGCAATTTGAAAACAAGAAAGAGAATTTTTCTGGAGCAGAAGCCCCTGTGAGGCATTGTTGAGTGGCACTTAATGTGACCTTAATAGGTCACAGGCAGCAGATTATTGGATAATCTCAAACTTACAGAGTGTGGGAAATTGGCCTGCTTGACAGTGCAGCATTGGAGTAATCGAATGGCTGGGTTGCACTTGAACAATGCTATGCAGGTTAAAGTAAACAATCTTATTCTTGGATGTGTGTCTGTAAACTCATCTCAGAGCCAAATAACATGGCAAGGTGGTAATTGTCCGGTTTGACTCCGAACATTTCCAGAAAAAAGTTGGAGTTGGTGACTTGGGAATGGTTTTGTTCTACTCTATATTTGGTTGGAGGAAATTTCTGTTCATCCTACACTGCATGTTGGTCTAGCAGCATGACAAATTACAGAGACAATGCAGGATCAATTGACTGATGAGCCAGAGTTATACATAGCAGACAACGGTATTGTAGTTAAATTGTATCACTCATGCCTCAGTGTCACAAAGTTTAGTTGAAGACCCTCTCCAGGGCATGAGCAGAAAAATTCAAGGTTGACACTGCAATAATACGTTGAGGATGTGCAGAGCTGAAGATACTGCCCTCCAAGTGAGATATTAAACCAAAGCCCTGTCTCGGGTGAATGCATATGATTCCATGACTTGATTTCAAAGAAATGTCGAGGAATTCTCTGTAGTGCAGTAGTCAATGTTTAAATGCAAACACAGAAATGATTATTTGGTCATTGTTGCATTGCTGTTTATGTAAACTTGTGAACAAATCGCTGGTCACATTCCCTACACCACAACAATGACTACACTTAAAAGCTCCTTGATAAACTGTAAAGTGCTTTGGGAAATCGAATTGTTTCAAAAGGCACTACACAGATTTAAATCTTTCTTTTCCTCATATGACGTTGGAGAAGGGCAGTGTGTAGAGCAGGAATGGGACAGAGCCAAAGCTGATTGTTTCTGATTCAGGCTTGAGTGTGTTGTCCGACAACACGATTATTACACTGTCACTCATTGTATAAAATATACAATTGATTCATGAAGCCTGCTTTCTTGTAGACTCAAGGTGATCAAATGTAGATATTGAATTCTGACTGTAGTGGCAGCTCAGAAAGCCTGTTCCCTAATATTAGTGGAGCCTTTCTTAGTGAGTTATGTCGATGCCCCGAAAGTGTATCAAAGTGAGTTCCCTTTTGCACATCTCCCCACTTGACGAAATGGTTGTCCTGATTGTTTTTACTGTTAAGCAGTTAATACTACAAAGGGTATAAGATTTATCTAGATAATCTCTGTTAGTAAGTGACACTTTTACATGTTTCCATTATCCTGGCCAATCTCCCAGATGAGAAGTTTAATTTAGATAAATGTGGGGTGTTGCACTTTGGAAAGGCAAATCAGGGCAGGACTTGTACACTGAAAGGCAGGGTCCTGGGGAGTGTTGCTGAACAAAGAGACCTTGGGGAACATGTTCATAGTTACTTGAAGATGGAGTCACAGGTAGACAAGGTGGTGAAGAAGGCATTTAGTATGCTTGCCTTTGTTGGTCAGGTGCATTAAGTATAGGAGTTGGGAAGTCATGTTGCAGCTGTACAGGATATTGGTTAGGCCACATTTAGAATACTGCATTCAGTTCTGGCCTTCCTGTAATAGGAAAGATGTCATTAAACTTGAAAGGGTGGTTCAGAAAAGATTTACAAGGATGTTGGTGATAATGGGAACTGCAGATGCTGGAGAATCCAAGATAACAAAGTGTGAAGCTGGATGAACACAGCAGGCCAAGCAGCATCTCAGGAGCACAAAAGCTTACAAGGATGTTGGTGGTTTTTTTAGGGTTTGAGCTACAGGGAGAGGCTGAATAGGCTGGGGCTATTTTCTGTGGAGCATTGGAGGTTGAGGGTGGCCTTATAAAGGTTTACAAAATCATGAGGGGCGTGGAAAGAGTGAATAGTCAATGTCTCTTTTTTCCTGGGTAGCAGAGTCCAAACTAGAGGGGCATAGGTTTAAGGTGAGAGGGGAAAGATTTAAAAGGGACCTGGGGGCAATGTTTTCATGCAGAGGGTGGTGTGTGTGGAATGAGCTGCCAGAGGAAGTGGTGGAGTTCTGGTGCAGTTACAACATTTAACAGACATTTGGACAGGTATATGAAAAGGAAGGGTTTAGAGGGATATGGGCCAAATGTTGGCAAATGGGACTAGATTAATTTAGGATATCTGGTCGGCATGGACGAGTTGGATCGAAGGGTCTGTTCCCATGGTATACAACTCAATGACTTGGAGCTGATGTAGAATGTTGCCAACATGTCTGCTTTAATTTTATTTCCTTTATTCTAACCAATAAACAATGTCATCACAAGTTTACACATTGGTACTTCCATCAAGATGTGATTAACAAAGGACTCAGGCAAATTTAAATAGACTCTAATGGAGACACCATAGTACAGGGAAGTGAAGCCATTACTGGTGGATATACTGTATGGACACAATGGGAACCAGGTCAGTGCTAAGGTACTCAGCTCAATGATGCAGGAGGGGCATTGGAAGAGGAAAGTTCGGTCAACTGCGTGAAAAGCAGCAAACAGCTCAAGAAGGATGTGGAGGACTATTTTACCATTGATCATTGTCACATAAGATCATTTGTGACTTTGATAGAGCTTTTCCGGTCTTAATCAAGAGGAAAAACCCACTGTGGGGACTGCAACATGAATCTGCGGAAAGAGTGGGCATTTTTGAATTCAACATGTTTGAGGACTTTGGAAAGGTAAGAGAGGTTGGGGTTTACAATAGCAAGAGTGGCTGAGAATGGATTTGAAGGAAAGGAGTCATTATCTTAGGAAAAAGAACTATTAACAATGTTATCTAACATGGGGATAAGAGCGGATCTTGGGTGATCTGCAATTTATGGGAAAGATATTAAGGGAGAAAGAGGTGAGGAATTTTAGCTTGAAGTTAATATAAAGGGGAAGTGGGAGAGAAGGTTGCCACTGAACACTATATTACAACAAACATTTTCCTCTTGTACTGTACAATATATCAGTAATGACTCTACGTAATAGTTAATATTGCTCTCCACCGTAGAGGATAGATAGATAAATATACAGATAGATAGATAGATGGATAAAATAATAGAAATTTGTTGTTACTTGTATTTGTGAAAATACAGTAAAATGGGTATGAGACATCACAAAAACCCTGTCACTTAATTGCATAAATTATAATTTAATAAAAAATAAAGTGAAGACAAGTATCAATTTTTGTTCATTCCATGGCCATTTGGTTTCACAACCTGGCTGAAGACCAGGTCCTGTGCAACTGCTGAGGACCAGGGACCACTTGAAACTGCCAAGAACTGGGGGCCTTTTGAAACTAATCTGGTATTACAATACAAATTATAATATTGCATTGTACATTATGTCGTGACAAACTGCAGTAAACGTTTCAGCTTGCGTTGCACACTTGTATGCTGTAATGAACATTTCAGATCACATTGTCACAGAATATAAGAATGTGTCTGTTACACTGCACAATAGAACTCACCTTGCATAGTATGTTTGTGGTATCTATAACACAGAACATGTCATCTGGCAGCATAGAATAGATGCACAATGACTGCTGATGAATTTCACTCTGCATTGTACAGTGTACAGGCGGTGAGTTCCTGTTACAATAAACATTTCTCCTGCATGGTGTATTAGAAAGAAAGTAGTGCTGTTATAGTGAAGAATTCGATGTGCATTAGTTCTGTAGATGTGAAAACTAATAAAGAAAATGTAATAATTTATTGTGAAGCTAATTAAATACTAAAGTAGGAAGGTATGCCTTGTGAAAGAGACTAGGATGAAAGGACGTAATCTCAGGGTAGGGGGATGGCCCAATTCGAACAGAGATGAGGAGGAATTTCTTTTCTCTCAAAGGATAGTGAATCAGTGGAATTGTTTAGCACCAAGGGCTGCAGATGTTGGGTTGTTAAGCACATTCAAGACTGAGAGAAACAGGTTTTTGATCAGTAAAGGAAACAAGGGTTAATTGAAATATAACTTAATTGAAATATAGAAAATTCCAAGAGGTCTTAACAAGGTAGCTGCAGAGAGGATATTTCCTCTAATGAGAGAACCTGGAACTAAGAGTCACCATTGAAAAATAAGCGGTCACCCATTTAAAACAGAGACAAGGTGAAATTTTTGCTTTCAGAGGACTTAGAATCTTTAGAAGTTGATGGAAGCAAAATTCTGGAATATTTGAAGACAGAGATGGCTAGTTGCTTGTTAAGTAAGGGGTTGAAAAGTTATCTGGGGTAAGTGGGATTCTGGCTCTAACATGAATGGTGAAGCAGGCTCAAGGGGCTGAATGGATTGCTCCTTGTTTGTATGTGGATGGAGACTGACTCCATCATAGTGAAGAACCACCCTGCTTTGAACACTGAGTCCTTTTGATATTATTTCACCCTGCATTGAATACAATGTGATGTTGTATGCTGACATAATGAGGGTCGCACCCAGTATTTTATGTACAGTGGCTGAGAGTCTAGGCCATTAGCTCAACATGTCTATGCTCCAGATGTTTTGGTTCTACATGAATCTCCTCTCATTCTTCTTTGTCTAATTCTGTTAAAAAAAACCTTCTATTCATTTCTCCTTATCTAGCTTCTACTTAAACACAGGTGGGGATGAGAGGGAGGTTTGCATGTGGGATGAGGTTGGTGTGGGGGATTTTAAAACTGGTGAATTCCATATTTGTAGAATTCCCTTCCCACCAACTAATTTCCACTACCCCCAACCTGCATCTACCCATCACCACATCACCTACCTTTCCCTAGCCCCATCCCTCCTCCCTCTATTTATTTCCCAGCTCCCCTTCCCCCTCCCCAGTTCTGAAGAAGAGTCCTGATCCGAAATGTCAACTTCCTTGCCCCTCTGATGCGGCCTGGCCTGCTGTGTTTCTCCTGCACCACACTGTGTTGTTGCTGCATCTTTCTGCCGCTCCCCAGTGCAGACCCTGGACCGGAAGATTATCTTGGAGGCCTCTGAGGCAAACAGCGAGGCTTGCTGGCTCTTCACCTCCTGAAAATTCTCTGTAACATTGACCCTCATCATCTACAAAAGGAGTAGGCTCTGCGTGCTTTTCTGGAGTTTGGACAGTTGTCCCTGTCTCTCTGTCTTGCCCCCTGAACAGCTTTGAGGATGAAGAACCTCTTGATGTTCTCCTTGACTGTTTCCTGGAGCCTGCTGGACACTCAAAGAGGGGCTTCACTGCTCTCCAACCTGTGTAGTCCCTTTTGAGTTCCTCAATGTGTTCTGAGGCCAACAGTTTCACATTTAGCTTCCATGTTCCCTTGCCAGCCCGCTGGTCATCCTGTAGGTGACAGCTGATCAGCAGGAGGCAGTGGTCAGAGAAGAACAGCGGCCTGATTTTGGTGGATCTGACTGAGAACGTGAGGGGCACAAATAGGAAATCAATGATTGAAGCCGCAGCCAGGTGTATCCATGCCGTGCTCCGTCTGCAGGGGTGCTGCAGTTGTCAGCCCCTCCAGATTACCCACCTGCACTGAAGATGCAGTTGAAGTCTCCAGCCAGAATGACCAGCCTGGGCTTTTCCCCCAACAGTGGGAGCCGCTGCAGGATGGCAGCTGCTCGTGTTTCGCCAACGGGGTGTAGACGTTAATTACTCTCAGGCGACCGTTTCTGGACATGACGCATGCTACAAGGAATCACCCATCCACCCACCACCTCCGTAGCCATGGAGATGGTGAGGTTCCTTTTGCAGCTGACTACCCAGGCTGAGTTCCATTCCCATTGCACAACAAAATCTTACCAGGCATTGTAGTAAATCATTCAACATGGAAACTGACCCTCCTTCCCATAGCAGCTGAGGTTCCCAAGGCAGTCCTGACCTCTCAACCTTACCTGAGATGCAGGGACCCTCAGGCTAAACTCACCACCAGTCATCCCCCTCTCTAATGAGGGCAGTCCTCAGGGACAGTGGTGTCTAATACACAATTTGTATATGTGGCATCTCTGCATATGGAAGACTGTGTTTGCTTCTGCATGGGCTCATTAACATGTGTCACCACTCTTTATTCCCTCATGGGATACAAGTGTCACTGGCAAGTTGCTGCAAATTTGTCCCTGGGAAGGTAGGGGAAATGAGCAATAAGTGAGTAAGTGGTTGTCTATATGTACTGCTCTTCTACCCATTCAGACTCTTATTCTCTCCTTTGCAGCACGGTGGCTCAGTGGTTAGCACTGCTGCCTCACAGCACCAGGGACTAGGTTCGATTCCACTCTCTGGTGATTGTCTGCATGAAGTTTGCACATTCTCCCCGTGTCTGCATGGGTTTCATTCCACAGTTCAAAGATGTGCTGGTTCGGGTGGATTGGCCATGTTAAATTGCCTGCAGTGTCCAGGGATGTGCAGGCTAGGTGTGTTAACCATGGGAAATACAGGGATAGGGTTGGGTGTGGGTGGGATGCTCTTTGGAGGGTTGTTGTGGAGTCAATGGGTTGAATGGCCTGCTTTAACACGTAGGGATTCTGTGTTTTCTATGTGTGAAACTTCCTTATTTGACTTACCAAAATGCACACCTTTATCTTTATAAGAGGTTGAAATGAATTTGTCAATTAGTGACTATTTTGCACAACTTATTAACATCTCCCTGTAGTTTATTGTATCCTTGCTATAAGTACACCTATTACTGTTTGCTGTCTGCTAACTTTAAAATTAAACATTGCAAGTCAAAATTATGTAAGTAAATTGTGCATAATAGTTGTCTCAGTACAATCAGTAAGGAGCATGACTTCCCATTATTTGCCAATATGAGTAGCCACCCTCACTTTACTCTTTGAAGTCCTTTGCTAACCATTCTGCTACCGATCCTTTACTCTCTGAACATGAGTCTACTATCGAGTACATACTGAACAGTTGTTTGAATATGATATCGTTTTCAGTCTGTCAAATCGTAAGACTTCACTCTGTAGTGCACAGTTATGTACAGAGCAATTCCCTATTACAACTAACATTCCATTCTTATGTTTGAGGGATTGGGCAGTGCTAAGTAACATTGCAGCTTACATGGCATAACTAAGGGTCAGGGATCCCCCTTATAGTAAATATTTCTATCTTGTACCTTAGTTAGAAATTGTTATGGTAAATAGTTCACCCTGCATTGTACAGTAGATAGAAAGTGACAACTGTTAGTGAGTGTGCCACTATTAATTGTACATTCTGTAATACTGGCCATGTATTGACCTGTAATGTATCATCTGTCATTGTACTTTGATACAGAGTGATCCACTTTCTTTATGTTTTACAGTTAAAGTGCTCTTGTGCATTGTCTCTTGATAAGAGAGTGTTTTCCCTAATTTTGTTACAATGAAGTCTTACCAAATATTCCAGTAAACCATTCAACATGGAAGCAGACCCTTCAGTTCAACCAGTCCTTACTAACCATAATTCCAAACTAAACTAGACCCACCAGCCTATGCTTGGCTCAAATCCCTTCAAACATTTCTTAATCATGTACTTGTCCAAATGTCTTTTAAACATTGTAACTATACCTCTTGAAGTTCATTCCCCACACAAACCACTGCCAGTGTGGAGAAAAAACTGCTTCTTGTGTCTTTGTTAAATCTTTCTCCTCTCACCTTAAAAATGTGCTCCTTATTAACCTTGAAACTCCCCCCGTTAGGAAAAGTAACCTACCATTCACCTTATGGATACTCCTCATGATTTTACAAACTTCCATAAGGTCACCATTCAACCTCCATCGCTCCAGGGATAAAAGTCCCAGTCCATCCGGCCCGTACTGCAATCGAATGAACATTTTCTGTCCGTAAACCTAATTGCCTTGTGTTGTAGAATGATGGCAATCACTTTACCTCTGTAGCAGTGAAAGCATTGCTCCTTATTGTAAGTGGTTAGGTGGCATTGACCCCTTTGTTTCTGTTAGACTACAAACTATCCTGCACTGTACTGTAATTCTGGGAGTGATCCGATATGACATGATTATGACAAAAAATATCGTTCAGCTTGGTACATTGGACAGCTATTCCCTTTTAATCTGTAACAATGAAAACATTGCTCTGTTCTTTACAGTGATGACCACCCTGTTCCCACCCTCCCAACCTTAGTGCATTACTATAAAACTACCAGTCAGAGGGAATGATCCACTTTCAGTTTGATGCAATTTGCAACAGATTTTGCAGCACAACATTGGTGGAATTATTCAAACCAGCACAAACACTATGAGATTTTAAACATAAATTAAAGCAAACACTAATTGAGCATTTTCATTTTTCACCGAAGCCAGTTTTGCTCACGGGGAACTGGCATGGTCCCAGATTGAAACGATGAAGACAAGTTCTGTCTATTACAGCCATTCAACATGACTCTTCAAATTAAGCTTTATTTCTGAGCACATGTTTAAAACCATTTAGTTTGCTAAGAAACCAATTAGCCTACACTCATGAAACAAGTAAATGGTTCAGGGTAGTTTTAAGTTACTTTCAGTGATTTAAGATTAGGTTACTCACAGATGAAGGACTGCAGAGTGATAATGATCTTCTTTTATTCCATTACAATGAAAACACCTCTTTGCATTGTACTAGGATAGAGACATATTAAAAGAGAAAACAACTCGATGATATGCAGTGTCTTTAGCATTGTAAAAATCCCACAGGAATGTTATCAGACAAATTTTGACCCGAAAACTTTTTCAGAGATAGCAGACGTGCGACCAACGAGATAGATTTTAAGGAGACCTTAAAAGGAAGCATCCTGGAAGGACAGAGCAATTGACTAAGGAAATTTGAAGCCTAGGGCATGGATGGCCAGAGGGACAACTACCAAGTTTGGTGTGAAGAAATTGGGAGACGTACCAGCAAGCAGAATTGGGGAAATGCAGAGTTTCCACGGTGCTAGGGGCTGGAGAAGATTCCTCAGACTGGGAGTGAAGCTATGAAAGAGCTTGGATAAAAGGAAGAACATTTTAACTTTGATATGTTGCTGGAAAGACCCGTTGCACAGCGACCACAGACATGATGGGTGCATGGAACTTGGTATGGCGCCTGAGGTTGAGGGGTTGACCCGAAGAGCATTGGAATAGCTGAACCTGGAGATATAAAGGCATGAACGAGTGTTTCAGCCAGCATATAGGCTGAGATACGGTCAGGGACACATAATACAACTGACCTAGCAAATAGACTTGCTAATAGAAATTACATGGATCATTCTGATAAAATTGTACAATGTGGTATTATTGATTTGTAATTTGGATTGCAAAAAATTGAGGCAGGTGGCTTTTGGCTAGTTCTGTGAAGGTGCTTTTCTTTAAACTGGTCGAAAAGGCTTTAGCAAGAGTGAGCTAAGTGCATGTGTTCTAAGAAAGCATGTGACAGCAATCAAGTGCCTTAGAGAAGCCCTAGAGTGTCAATGGATAAAATGGCTGAATAAATGACAGAGACAGCAAACACATAGCAGTACCTTGCTTAAATTTGAATTGGAACAGAAGGTTCAATCTTTTAGTTGAGAAGAACTAAGAGCTCATTCAGATTCGCTAAGCAGGAGAATCAAGGCAGTTGAGAGACCAGTCAGCTCAGCAGAAATGAAATCTATGAAGTATCCATGTTGTGAATGTGTATTGAAATATTCCAGTTCTCCAAAAAGTAAGGAGATTCAGTCCATCAGAACTGAAAGAAAAGGTTCTTGCCTTAGAAAGGAATCATCAAATTTTCTCCGCATTCCAAAGAAAGCATTAAGTAACAACACAGAGATAGTAGAGAGTCTGAGAGTCTGAGATAACAAGATGTAGACCTGGATGAACACAGCAGGCCAAGCAGCATCTCAGGAGCAGGAAAGCTGATGTTTCAGGCCTAGACCCTTCAGAGGCCTGCTATGTTCATCTACCTCTACACCTTGTTCTCTAAGTGGAAACACAGATTTGAATTAAATGTGATTTTTCTCTGAATTTGAGTAAAAGGTATTGTTGGGAAACAGGTTGGAACTTTGTTTTGATGTTCAAAATTTCTGACTGTGTCCTACATATATACTTTTGTTTGTTTGCTTTGCTCCTTTTATGTACAGAGATTATGTTCTGTTGCTACAGAATATCCCTCACTTTCAGTGATGCAGATGTCTTTCAGTGACAAGTCATATCAAAGGAAACCATTGAATATATGGTCTTACAGGCCATGTTTCACTCCGGGAACTCATTTGTGCCGTGTTATCATAAACTGGGATTATATGAAAGTGGAGAATCTTTCAGGATTGGAATTGAATGGATTTAAGAAGAATCTGTGCCTTGTTGAGACTATGGAGGGGTGTGACCAGGGGTGTGCCACAAGGATCAGTGCTAAGTCCACTGCTTTTCGTCATTTATATAAATGATTTGGATATGAATACAATAGGCATGGTTAGTAAGTTTGCAGATGACACCAAAATAGGTGATATAGTGGACAGTGAAGATTCTCTCAGAGTACATTGGGACCTTGATCTGATGGGCCAATGGGCCAAGGAGTGGCAGATGGAATATAATTTAGATAAATGTGAGGGGCTGCATTTTGGTAAGGCAAACAAGGGCAGGAATTACACAGTTACTGGTAGGGCCCTGGGGAGTGTTGTCAACTAAAGTGACCTGGGGTGCTGGTGCATAGTTCCCTGAAAGTGGAGTTGCGGGTAGACGGGAGTGAAGAAGGCATGCTTGACAAGATTTACAAGGACGTTGCCGGACTGGAAGTTTTGAGCTACAGGGAAAGACTGAATAGAGTGGGACTTTTTTTCCTTGGAGCATTGAAGGCTAAGGGGTAACCTTGTAAAAGTTTATAAAATCATGAGGGACATGGGTAGTGTAGGCGAGACCAAAACTATAAGACATAGGTTTAAGGTGAGGGGGGGAAAGATGTGAAAAGGACCTGAGGGACAACTTTCTCACGTAGAGGCAGTGCGTGGCTGGAACGAGTTGCCAGAGGAAGTGGAGGAGGTGAGTACAGTTGAAACATTTAAAAGGCATCCAGGTGGGTGTATGAATAGGAAAGGTTTAGAGGGATATAATACTGGCAAATGTGACTAGGTCAGATGGGATGTCTGGTTATTGTACATGAGTCATACTGGAGAGTTTGTTTCCATGCTGTATGACAATGATTCTGTAAGTGAGTATGTGAAGGTACAGTATATAAAACAGGAGAGTTGTAGTGAAGTTTACGACAAAAATTGGACTTTCAATATGGCATTGAATGCTGCTAAGATTTTTATGTGTGCAGAGGATCAAATAGTGGATTATTTAAAATCTTTGACTAAGGCTCAACTGAGCCTTTTAGCAAATAATAAAAGCAGGATCTTATAAGTGGAGCTGTTAAAACCAATTACGCACCACTTACAATTAGAAGGGGGAAGCCGAAACTTGACGTGTCATCATGAGGATTATATAAGATTCAGTTAGGAATTAAGAAAACTTGACTTGAACAGAATTAAAAAGACATGAGTAGGAAGAAAATTGAATGAATCACGAGACTGATTCCTGGGATGGCAGGATTGACGTATGAGGAAAGACTGGATTGACTGGGCTTATAGTCACTGGAATTTAGAAGAATGAGGGGGAACCTCATCAAAACAAATAAAATCCTGATGGGACTGGACAAGCTAGATGCAGGAAGAATGTTCCTGATGTTCGGGGAGTCCAGAACTGGGGTGCATGGGGGTCGTCAGAATCCAAGAATAAGGTGTAAGCCATTCAGGACTGAGAAGGGGAAGACCTTCTTCACTCAGAGAATTGTGAACCTGTGGAATTCTCTGCCACACAAAGCTCTTGGGGCCAGTTCATTAGATATTAATTCAAGAGGGAGCTGGAATATGGCCCTTGCAGCCCAAGAGATCAAGGGGTATGGAGAGAAAGGAGGAATGGGGTACTGAAATTGCATGATCAGCCATATTGAATGGTGGTGCATGTTTGAAGGGCTGAATGGCCTACACTTGCTATATTTGCGTGAAAAGAAAAGTCTAATGGACAAAGAAGTGAATGGAGACAGTATAGCAATGGAAATTGAATTTAAATGTCTTGATCTTCATTTAAAGAGAGAACTCAGACAACATGAGAGACAAAAACATAGAATAAATGAGAAACAGAGAGGTGGTAGCTCAGAGAATGACTCTGTTTCAAATGAGTGATTTAGTTGAACTAGAAGTTGATGTTTAGTGTTTCAATTTATAGAAGATGGAGTTGAAAGATATTTCATCTCTTTTATTGACTGAGCGGGCAAAGGCTTGGCAGATGGAATACAATGTAAATAAATGTGAAGTCATACATTTTGGTAGGAGTAATAGTAGAAGGGGTTATTACCTGAATGGTAAAAAGTTGCAGCATGCTGCTGTGCAGGGGGACCTGGGTGTCCTTGTCCATGAATCACAGGAGGTTGGTCTGCAGGTACAACAAGTAATTAGGAAGGCAAATGGAATTTTGTCCTTCATTGCTAAAAGGATTGAGTTTAAAAGCAGAGAGGTTATGTTGCAGCTGTACAAGGTGCTGGTGAGCCCATACCTGATGTACTGTGTGCAGTTTTGGTCTCCTTACTTGAGGAAGGATGTACTGGCACTGGAGGGGGTGCAGAGGAGGTTCACTGGATTGATTACGGAGTTGAGGGGGTTGGTTTATGAGGTGAGACTAAGTAGCTTGGGATTATATTCATTGGAATTCAGAAGATTCTCAGGCGATCTTACAGAAACATATAAAATTATGAAGGGAATAGATAAGATAGAAGTAGAGAGGATGTTCCCACTGGCAGGTGAAGCTAGGACGAGAGGGCACAGCCTCAAGATTAGAGGGAGCAGATTTAGGACTGAATTGAGAAGGAGCTTCTTCACCCAGAGAGTTGTTAATCTAAGGAATTCCTTGCCCAGTGAAATAGTTGACGATACTTCAGTAAACGTTTTTAAAGCTAAGGTAGATATTTTTGAACAATAAAGAAATTAAGGGATACGGTGAGAATGCGGGTAAGTGGATCTGAGTCCACAAAAAGATCAGTCATGATCTTCTTGAATGGCGGAGCAGGCTCGAAGGGCCGAACGGCCTACTCCTGCTCCTCGTTCTCATGTTCTTATTTAAAAAGGTAGCTGAGCAGGCAAAGAGGCCAAAAAATGTTTGGCTATTTTATAATTAACCCATTCAGAAATGCTATTACCCACTTCTGGATTGGTTGAGACATGAACACTGGGCTGCCAGTTTCAGAGGACCTTATTATGTTGGCATATCTGTGAAAATGTACATCAGTTTATCAGAAAAGTAATCTGCAAATTGTGAAACTGTTAAAATAAATACTCAATGCTTATGAGCTTGACCCTTAAACCGTTGATTAAAATGTAGGAGTTTAAGAAAGGAACATCATCAGACATTTGTACAACATACAAGAGGGGATTGGAGCCGTAGGGAGCAGCTGAATAGGCTGGGAATACTTTTCCTGGAGTATGTGAGGCTGAGGTTTAACACTATAGAAGTTTATAAAATCATAAGGGCATGGATAGGGTGAATAGTCAAGGTCTTTTTCCCAGGGTGGGGGAGTCCAAAACTAGAGGGCGTAAGTTTGATGTGAGAAGGAAAGATTTAAAAGGGACCTAAGGGGCACCCTTTTCATGTAGAGGCTGGTGCGTGTATGGAATAAACTGCCAGAGGAAGTGGTGGAGGCTGGTACAATTATAACAATTAAAAAGCATCTGGATGTGTACATGAACAGGAAGGGTTTAGAGGGATATGAGCCAAATGATGGCAAATGGGACTGGATTTATTTGGGATATCTGGTCAGCATGGACAAGTTGGACTGAAGGGTCTATTTCCGTGCTGTACATCCCTATGATTCTATGAATACCATGTGATGAGTGGTTTCAATCTCTGAATTCAGAGAAAAGATTCAAGAATGTGAGGCGATCGTGGAATCTTTCAGAAACTGTGTTCCAGAAACAAAGATTTATCATAAACTGTGAACAATCTGAGAAGCAGATATTTATTTCATACAGACAGTTACAAGTGGGGAAATGGTCAAATGGAATTCCACATGGACGTTGGAGAAATAGAAAACTAATTTTAGGGACCACACACAAGGATATCAAAGTAATGAAGGAGAAAGGCTGGAATCTAAAGTAATGTAAAGAGATTAACATGATTCCATTGTAACAAGTCAGGACACACTACAATTAATTTCTGGAAGTTAATTGGGAGATTGATTGCAGCAGTTGTGGTATGCCTGAGGAATTGTCAGAAAAGGGGGTATCACAAAGAGATGTTAAAACTGTAGCTGGAGTAGGTCTTACTTAGGATCCATTCAAAAGGCTGCGGTGACTCCTGACAGTCAAGAAAATTCTTTCTGAGCAATCAAGAAAGAGAATCAGAGCACTAGAGGTTCTTAATATTTTAATTCTAAAGGAATCCTTCTCATGAAAGAGCTAAACCAGATACAATTGCTGATATTAATTGCTGATTGTCAAAGGGGTAAATGAAGGAGAAAACATTAATTAGTAATATACATGGAGGCTGCAAACCAGTCCCACTATATGAAGTCAGATTAACATATGATTTAGTTAATGGAGAATTTTAAATTAGTGCAACAAATCATTATGGAAGGAATTAACTTTATCTTGGAATCATGTGGCTGGTTCAAAAATATTGGTCTTACTGAGGATGGTTGGTAACAATGATCATAAGGGAAAGAAACTGGGATGCTGATGGAGGAACACCCTGGATTATTCCCTCAATGTATTGTGGTTAGATCTCAGGTCCATTGAGTTAGGCAGTAAGAGGAGGCATCCATAAAAAAAGGAGATGATTTGGAAATTTAATTATCAGATACAATTTTCACAAGGTTAATCAAAAAGGATGAAGCAAAAGAAAATGGGACTGATGTATTTAGCCCATCTTCTCCAGTAGAAATGCAACAGACCAATCCTGAAGTGAGAGAGCTGTATCAAACAGCTTACTGAGAAATTGAGTCTGAACCAACACCCAAGTATTATTAACTGGAAGTCAAAGTACTAATGAAGAAGCCTTTAATTGGGCTTTGCACATAAATTAATCAATTTGAAAACCTGAGCAATTTAAAGGTGGTTAGTAGGTGAAAATTGCCACAGGTGATTTCATGGTAAAAAAATAGTTAGGTGATGTGGAAGAGTACTTCTGGATATGCATAAAAAAGAAAAAAGAAGTCCACATAAAGAAATGGAGACCACGTCATATTCAAGTTGATGTAACATGGGCTTTTGTCAATTCATTTTTAACTCCATCTGAGTATCATTACAAGCTTTTATCAAGGGTTCACTAATTTCTCATGGCAGGTTAGTTATCAGAAAAATACAGGTTAAGGAACTAATTTATTTTTATTGGCCAGGATTGTATAAAGATGTTACAAAAATAAAGTTGCTGGAAAAGCTCAGCAGGTCTGGCACCAGCTGTGAAGGAAAAAGTAGAATTAACGTTTCAGGTCTGGTGACCCCCTTCCTCAAAACATCCAGACCTGAAATGTTCACTCTATTTCTTCCTTCACAGATGCTGCCAGGCCTGCTGAGCTTTACCAGCAACTTTGTTTTTTGTTCCTGATTTACAGCATCTGCAGTTCTTTTGGTTTTTACATAAAGATGTTGTTAACTTTTGCCATACATGTCATTCACATTAGGTATTGAAGAAACACCAACCATTATTTAAAGCTGCATTTCTGGGGTGACACAGAGGCTCATGCAGTTAGCACTGCTGCCTCAAACACTCAGGGACCCGGGTTCGATTCCAGCCTCAGGTGACTGTGTGGAATCTGCGCATTCTCTCCATGTCTGTGTGAGTGTCCTCTGGGTGCTCTGGTTTCCTCCCACAGTCCAGACATGTGCAGGCAAGGTGGAATTGGCCATGGGAAATGCGGGTTTACAAGGATTGGGTGGTGATGTTTTTCGTCGTTCGTGTGGACTTAGTGGATCAAATGGAGTGCTTCCACACTCTCGGGATTCTATGAACGTAACAAAAGCAACAAGCAATGAAAACTCAAACAGATACAAAGGCTAAGATTCAAAGCCATGTTGCTGGAGTTAGGGTGTCAATATTATTCCCTGTCTCTGGGGAAACCACTAGAATTAAAAGTTCATTGGATTTTATGAAATGAATAAGAAACTCAGTGAGGTGAATCATATAGTGTGTACTGCAGACAGGGGTGGGTAGGGGTTGTTGGAAATCTGCAAGGGTGTTGTGTTTTTATGTTACAAAGACATTATAACAAGGAGGGTAGTTTGCAGAAAACTATATATGATAGTGAAAGAATCAGAGAGTGAAACAAAAATATCAGAACATTTGGAGGATGAATCATAAATTGAAAATTCAAAAGTTAGCCCTCCTGTAATCAAATGTTAATGAGTGTGCTTTAAAGATTCAGTGGAATATTAAGTTGGCTGCTAGAATATTATCAAAGTGTCATTCAAAAACTGTTACAGACTTGAATTGATTTGTGTGAATAGACCAAGAAAAATATCTTTAGCTATGCATGACATTCAAGATGCGCCAAGATGTTGCTGGGACTGGAGGGTTTGAGTTATAAGGAAAGGCTGGGACTTTTTTCTCTGGAGGAAGTTGAGGGGTGACCAGATAGAGGTTTATAAAATCATGAGCGGAATTGATAAGGTGAACAGCAAACGTCTTTTTCCCTAGAGTAAGGGAGTTCAAAATTAGGGGGCATATTTTTTAAGATGAGAGGAGAAAGATTTAAAAGGGATCAGAGGTGCAACTTTTTCACACAGAGGGTCATTCCTTCGTGGAATGAACTGCATGGAGAAGTACTGGATGCAGGTACAGTCACAACATTTGACAGGTATTTGGACAGGTACACGAATAGGAAAGGTTTAGAGGGATATGGGCCAAATACAGGCAATTGGGGCTAGTTTAGTTTTGGGAAACTTGGTCAGCATGAACGAGTTGGCCCTAAGGATCTGTTTCTGCTCTGTGTGACTCTATTACTCTATGTAGTGGATACACTGTCCATAAAGCAACATCTTTACAGAATCAATTCAGAAAAATCAGCTCCAATGAGGGCAGCAATTAAAGTAACAAAAGACAATAATTTTAATGAACTGAACCATAAAAATGAATTGACAATAATAGGACCAAAATCAAATGGATTTCAAAAATTATGCATTGTCTGTCATTCAGTCAAATGGTAACAAAGATAGATTGTCCTGTGTTTCCAGTATAAGAGCAATATTTTGATTTAAAAAGGATGCACAGAATTCATCATTGAAACTAACTTCTTAAAAGGACATTGACAAGTGTCCTTGACTGATAAAGCCAAAAATATAACAGCTTTTGCAACAGTGCATGGAGTTTATCAACATAAAATTACGCCTTTCAAAATGATAAATACATTTGCAATTTTTCAATGATTGTTTTAAAAAATTGAAGGATTATGTAACTATCTACATCAATGATTTGGTTGTGTTTAAACCAACTGGGGAAGAACACTTACACCACTTCAAGATGTTTAATCACTGAAGATACCCATTTTTGTCAAAATCTGGCTACAGGTGAATTTGACAAAGGAAAAGTGACTTGGTGGAGTCATACAGTGGGAATGGTCAAGAAGTACCTAGAGAAGTGAAAGTAAGGGTTATGTTTTTCTGTGCTGTGAGACAAAGTGCAGAATTTTGACATAAGTGGATTTCATTGGAATTTCAGCACTAAACTGGCTCATTTGTCAAATTCATTGAAGAAAGGAGAAAAATTTGAATGGACAAGAGTCTGTCAAATTGTCTTTGACACAGGGACTACCTGATTGAGGCCTACAAGCTTATGAGAGGCATAGAATAGTCAGAGGCTTTCTCCTAGGCTAGAAAGGTCAACTACAAGAGAGCAGAGGTTCAAGGTGAGAGGGGAAAAGTTTAGGTGAGAAGAGCAGGGAAATTTTTAAACACAGAGGGTGGTGCGTACCTGGAATGCATTGCCAGTGGAGGTGGTGGAAGCAGGCATGTTAGCAACATACCTTAATAGACACATGAACAGGAGGCGAACAGTGTGATAAAAACCGTGTACAGGCAATAAGTAATGAGTCTTAATAAGGAATAGGAATCGGCACAGGCTTGTTGGATTGAAGGGGCTGTTCCTGTGCTGTGATATATTGTTCTGTATCATATAACTTGAAAACTATGCTGGCAACTGCATTGGTCCTGGACGCACCATGTTATGACTGTTTATGCCAGCAACAGCAGTGTGGCTGCTGTCCTAAATATAAGTGGGTAAGATGAGGATTGAATGGCCAGTCAGTTCTTCTCAAACTCTGACTCTCTGTCAACAGAAATATTCAAAGTTGGAGAACGAAGTACAGAGTCTTTTGTTCAATTTTACAGCAAAATTGAAATTTGCACATCTAACAAAGCATAGCAGAGACTGTTATTTCGATTGATCACAATCCTTTAGTTGTGTTGGAGAGATTTTGTGACAAGAATTTAAGACTGTTCCATTAAAGCTGAGTGTTACAGCCATACGATTAAAAAAAAATCATGTGGCTGATAAATGTTAAAGTGGACATTTTGACAAGAGCAAATATGGATTAAACTGAATGTTATGATCAAAATAATCTTGCATCGCACTGTTATGAAAGACTGTATGTATTTAATATAAATATGCAATTCTGACTGATCTAATATTGAAACAGTGATAAGTAGAAATTTTGATAGAAAAATTAAATAACCCTTGGTATTTAATGCCGTGGATGTGTGATAAACATGTGTGATATTATCATTTTTGAAATAACACTTAATGGTAAGGTCCTGGGGAGTGTTGCCGAACAAAGAGACTTTGCAGCACAGGCTCATAGTCCCTTGAAAGTGAAGTCTCAGGTCGACAAGATAGTGAAGGAGGCATTTGGTACGCTGGCCTTTATTGGTCAGTGCATTGACTATAGGAGTAGGGAGGTCACGTTGTGGCTGTACAGGACATTGGTTGGGTCACTTTTGGAATACTGTGTTCAATTCTGATCTTCCTGCTATAGGAAAGATGTTGTGAAACTTGAAAGTGTCCAGAAAAGATTTACAAGGATGTTGCCAGGGTTGGAGGGTTTGAGCTATAGTTAGAGGCTGAATAGACTGTGGCTGTTTTCCCTAGAGTATCAGAGGCCGAGG
Organism: Stegostoma tigrinum; assembly: GCF_030684315.1. Lineage (NCBI taxonomy): Eukaryota > Metazoa > Chordata > Chondrichthyes > Orectolobiformes > Stegostomatidae > Stegostoma > Stegostoma tigrinum. The sequence goes on from NC_081379.1 coordinate 40,983,211, forward strand.
GGTGACCGTAAAGAACTTTGTAAAATCATGAGGGGCACAGATGGGGTGAACAACCAATGTCTTTTCCCCAGGGTATGGGAGTCCAAAATGAGAGGGGCATTGGTGGAAGGTGAGAGGGGAAAGATTTAGAAGGGATCTAAAGGGTAACTTTTCACACAGACGGAGTTACATGTATGGAATGAACAGCCAGAGGAAGTGGTGGAGGCTGGTACAATTACAACATTTAAAAGCATCTGGATAGGAAGGGGTTAGGGGGATATGGGCCAAATTCTGGCAAATGGCATTAGATTAATTTAAGATATCTGGACAGCATAGATGGGTTGGACCAAAGAAACTGTTACCATGCCATGCAACTCTGTTACTCACTAAGTTTAAAAAAAGGGACAGAAGAGTTTTGCTAGTTCTTTTTAAATAGGTCAGAAAGTACTTTAGAACAGTGATCCAAGTGCATTGGTTCGAGGAATGTGACAGCATTCATGTGACTGAGAGTAGCCTTAAAGTGTTAATGGATAAAATATTTATATTGTTGAGTTTACAACAGACAAGCACATTAAGACAATTAACTTAGTTTTGACTTCAGGATAGAGGTTCATCCTTTTAGTTGAGAAGAAACAGGAGTTCTGTTCAGTTTTGCCCATGAGCTAGGAGATTCGGTCACAAGGACCAGCCACTTCAGCAGAAACAGTTTCTATTCCGTGAAGCTTTCAAGTTATAAGAGTACATAGAAATGTTCCAGTTATCTGAAATGAAGAGAGAGTTAGGGCCTTTGGATCCAAAAAGGGATGTTTACAGACTTGGAGAGGAATTGTAAATTTGCCCCCAAAACTCAAGAAAAATAAGTTTGAGGTTGTCAATTAAGTAAAAGCTTAGAGATGAGATAGAAATTAAGTTTTGTCGGAATTGAGTTTCTGTAATGGATAGTATATGGAAAAATGTTGAAGTTTTGTTTGTGCTAAGATCTTTTTGACCAGATACAGATATAAATACAGATAGCTTTCTTTGTTTCTTTTCTTCCTTTGTGTAATAAACTTTTACTTTTTGTTAGAGAGTATCTGCAGCCTCATGTAATATTTTCAGTGACAGACCATCATGTTAACCAGCAGGAAAAAAGTATGAGTGATCACAATGGGTTTCGTTCTGGAGTCTGGCTTGTCCAGTATTATTTTCAGCTGGAATCATAACTGTGTCAAACTGAATACAAAGGTTCTGTCTGTCTCTTTCAGCCCCAGAGAGGGCAACCAGGGAAAAGGATTGAATGGGGAGAAGGAAACAGATTTCTGGTGAGTACTGAAACCATTGGCATTGGTTTTCTCCATATTTAAGGAGAGAAAATTGCTTCTTGTTTAGGGACAAACAGGGACAAATCAGAGGCAGTGGGGGAACTGAGTGATGTGGGCGCTGAGGTAGAGTTGACTTCATTGGTCAGTGTATGACTATAAAAGTTGGGAGGTCGTGTTGACTTGATTTCAGTATATTTGCCTTCATCACCATAACTTGTCATAAATTCTTACCTTTGACAAGTGATTCTTTTTCTCCAATTGGATGTCAGCAGCATTGGAGATAGCCAACGATGTAGCTTTAAAGGCATGAGGCCCTTGTGAGGGTAGAACATACAGGGCTCACATTGACGACCGTGCAGCAAGCAGATAGCCTCATTTTGATGGTTCAAGAATGTGGATAGCTAGGATTACACCTCCAAGCATACACAAGAGGGAAAGAGCAGATGGTGGGCCAGCAGTAGAAAGTGTGCATTGGATCTCCTCTGCTCAGCTAGACAAGATGCTGTTCAGATCAAGGGTGATCAAAGTGGACTTACAGACAGATTGGAAGAGCCTACTTGATGCTGACATAACAAGTTCTAGCATACATAAATTGGCAAGTGCTGTGGAGTAGCAAAAACTCCAAATAACTTAGTCTGTGTGTGCATTCACCACAGTTGTGCAGACATTGCGTACCAAAAATGTTCCATGACAGTTTAGTCTTAATCTCATTGTACTACACCAAAGTGCTGTCCAGGGCACTGGTCGTGGTGAAGTGAAGCAACGGCATCTTGCTGGAATGGGATGTAGAAGTGGGGAATCTGCTCAAAGCAAATCTTCCCTATCTCAGTCTGTACCTCATGTGCGGCCTCGGCCCCTCACCCTCAGTGGCTAATACTTCTGCACACATACTTGAGAAGCAGTGTTTGTTGAGGCTTGCAAGGACTCCAAAGCTTTGAGGACGTGGGTCAAGGGCCCCAGGGTAATTAGAGCAGGGATCTTAGAAGAGGAGCAACCCTCTTCTACCCCTATTCGAACCACACAGGGGTTGTAATGTGGTGTGGAGAAAGGAAGAATGAGGCTTTGTGGGAAGACATAAACAGTTGGAGGATGTACAATTATCTCATTGGTATCCTCTCCTCTGTGTCCAATGCCTTACATTAAGTTGTGTGGATGCACACTTTGTCACACATGACATAACCTATAGTAACAGAGCAATGCCCTGTCATTTCACAGAATCACTGAAATGTTACAACACAGAAGAGGCCATTTGGCCTTTTGTACCTCCATTGGTTTTACAAATGCACTTTCTACCCGTCCTATCACCTTCAATGACCTTTATATATACACACCCAGATCTCTCTGTTTAAGCAGCAGCTCCATCCCTCAACTATTGGAATTGTACACTATGTATTTTTTTTTCAATGTTCTTCTGACTAAAATACATCACCTCAGACTTCACTTTACTGAAACACATCTGCCACCTATCTGTCCATTCCACCAGACTGGCCATGTCCTTCTGGGGTCCCATACTGCTTTCCTCACAATTTACAATTCTCCCAAGTTTTGCGTCATCTGCACACTTTGAAACTGCTCCCAGCACACCAAGATCCAGATCATTAATTTCTGTGTCAGCAAAGCAAGATCCCAATACTGAACCCTGAAGAATTTCACTACAAACCTTCCTCTAGTCTGAAGCTGAAATAGTATCAGAGATAATGGGAACTGCAGATGCTGGAGATTCCAAGATAATAAAATGTGAGGCTGGATGAACACAGCAGGCCAAGCAGCATCTCAGGAGCACAAAAGCTGACGTTTCGGGCCTAGACCCTTCATCAGAGAGCATCTGATGAAGGGTCTAGGCCCGAAACGTCAGCTTTTGTGCTCCTGAGATGCTGCTTGGCCTGCTGTGTTCATCCAGCCTCACATTTTATTATCTAGTCTGAAGCTACCAATTGACCATTACTCTGTTCCTTATCACTCAAAACAATTTTGTATCCATGTTGCTGCTGACACTTTTTATTTCATGAACTACATATCTGCCGTATGGCACTGTATCAAACAAATTCTGAAAGTCAATGTATTATCGCATCAACAGCATTACCTCGTTGAACCTTTTCTGTTACCTTGTGGTTAAATATTTAGCAGACTTGCCTTCATTGCTCAGTCCTTTGAGTGTAGGAGTTGGGACATCATTGTGAGATTGTACAGGACATTGGTTAGGCCTCTCCTGCAGCACGGTGTCCAGTTCTGGTCACACTGTTATAGGAAGGATATTATTAAGCTAGAGAGGGTTCAGAAGAGATTTATAAGGATGTTGCCAGGTATGGAAGGTTTGAGTTATAAAAGAGTGGATAGGCTGGAACTTTTTCACTGGACCGTAGGAGTTGAGGGGTGAACTTATAGAGATTTATAAAATCATGAGGGGTATAGATAGGGTTCATGGTAGGTGTCCATTCTCTAGGATGGGGGCTTTCAACATTAGGGGGCATATTTTTAAGGTGAGAGGAGACCTATTTAAAAAACATGGGGGCAATCTTTTTTTTAACACAGAATGTGACTCGTGCGTGGAATGAACTTCCAGCAGAAGTCATGGATGTGGGCACAGTTACAACTTTAAAAGACACTAAGAGAAGGGCATGAATAGGAAAGGTTTGAAGGGTTATTGGCCAGAAGCAGGCAAGACTAGTTTAGCTTGGGATTCTGTTTAGCATAGGCTGGTCAGACCAAAGTGTCTGTCTCTGTGCTGTACCACTCTATGACTCTCTAATGCCAGCAAGTTAGTTAAACATGATTTCCCCTTTAGAACTCCATGCTGACTCTTCCCAAGAGCCAAATTCCTCCCATTTGACATACCAATTCTATCCAAATTAATTTTCTCTGGAAGCTTCCCTTTCATTGAAGTTAAACTGATTGGTCAATAATTGCTCAGGTTATCCTTACAATATTTCTGAACTATTCTGTAAATCTATAATGTTTGCAATTGCCCAGACTTCTGGCACCTCCCCGCGTCAAGGGAAGAATGAAAGATCGTATCCACTGCAATTCCACTCACACTTCCTTCAAAATCCTTGGATATATCTCATCTGTTATTGGTTCTTTCTCAACTTTAAGTGCCAACAGTCCATCTAACGCTTCTGTCCTATCAGTTTTGCACCCCTTCAGTGACTGGGTTCCCTCCTCCATCACCATGGTCTGGTTAGCATCTCTTTTTTTAGCAGAGACAGATGTTTAACACTTCAAATGTGCCTCATCCCTCCATAGTTTGGGTCTGCTTTCCCCTTTACCAACCTTTTACAATTTATATGGCAGTAGAAGACTTTGGGACACCTCTTTATGTTGATCGCCATTCTTATATAGTCATAGAGTCATAGAGAGTGGAAACAGACCCTTTGATTTAACCAGTCCTTGCTGCCCTTAATCCCAAACTAAACTACTCCCCCCTGCCTGCTCCTGGCCTCTATTCCTCCAAACCTTTCCTATTCATGCACTTATCTAAGTGCCTTTTAAACACTGTAACTGTGCCCACATCCACCACTTCCTCAGGAAGTTCATTCCACCAACAAACCAACCTCTATGTAAAAAAATTGCCCCCATGTCTTTTTTAAATCCTTCTCCTTTCACCTTAAAAATATGCCCCCATTGTTGAAATTCCCCATCCTAGAGAAAAGACACCTTCCATTAGCCCTGTCTATACCCCTCATGATTTTATAACTTCTATAAGGTCACCCTCAAACTCCTACATGCCCGTGAACAAAGTTACAATTCTTCTTTCCTTCATTCATTTGCTTTCTCATTCCATCTCTCCCCACTGAACCTCCAATATTCCTCTATGTTCACAATTTTATTTTCTACCTGACACCTCTCTTAAGCAAACGTCTTCTTTATCTTATTTTCTATCTCTGTCATCCAGGGAGCTCCAGATTGGTTTGTTTTATTTTTCCCATTGGAGAGAGCATACCTTGACTGGATCCAGAACAAGCTCCAATTTGGAGGTAGCCAGTCGCTCACTTACTGCTCTTCCACCCAAACTCTCTTTCCAGGCAATCCTGCTCAATGCTGCCCTGTGCCGATTGATTTTTCTAACTCTGGATTGTTGCATGCTATTGCCCACCGTTGTCATGAATGTTATGATACAATGAGCGCTGTGTCTTACATGTTCCCCATCGGACACTTGATTCCCTTGGCCCACGTCATTTCCAAGAACCAGGTCTAACAATGCATCCTTTCTTGCTAGCTTGGAAACATACTGTTATAGAAAGCTCTCCTGCATGCAATCTAGGAATGTTTGCGCCTTGCTGCCCAGTACACAGCAAGACTTGCAGTCTATGATAACAAAGTGTGTGAAGCTGGATGAACACAGCAGGCCAAGCAGCATCTTAGGAGCACAAAAGCTGACGTTTCGGGCCTAGACCCTTCATCAGAAAAGACTTGCAGTCTATGTTTGGATAAATGACGTTTCCCATTATAAATAATTTAGTGTTGGCATTTCTCAGTAATTTTCCTCCAGATTTCAACATCCTTTCCATTAGTTGGTCATCTGTATGTTGCACCTAGCAATGTACTGTAAACTTTGAGTTCCTTAGATCCAGCCCAAATGATCCTGTCCTTCGATCCTCTTTCTCCCGCACTGCAATGGCTCCTTAACTAATATTGCAACTCTTCCTCCTTTCCTTCCCTTTTTGAACACCTGTATCTAGGAATATTTAGCGTCCGCTCCTGTCCTTCCTTGAGCCAGGTCTCTGTTATTATGACACTACATCGCAATTCTACAGATGCCTGTAACTTCCTAACCTTATTTACTATACTCCATTCATTCAGATATATGCACAGTAAGTTGGAAATAGATCTTATTCCTTCATCCCTTACTTTGACTTCACCCATTATCTTGCTGTTCTGTATGCTATCACCAAATGCATTGTATAAAATAGTGGAAAAATAGAATCATAAATTCATACAGTACAGAAGAGACCCTTTAGCCCAACATGTCTGCACCACCAAAAATATATTACTATCTATATTAGAGTCATAGATGCAAACAGCATGGAAACAGCCCTTCAGTCCAACCATCCATGCTGACCATGTTCCCCAACTAAACTAGTCCTACGCACCTGCATTGGCCTATTTCCCAACAAACCTTTCTGATTCGTGAACTTATACAAAAATTTTTTTTATATATATTTCTCCGAGAAATTGGTGGGTGCAGGTACAGTTACAATATTTAAAATATTTTTGTATAAGTTCATTCCACACATGAACTACTCTCTGTGTTCAAAAATAGTTGCCCCTCATGTCTTTTTTAGACCTTTCTCCTTTCACCTTAAAAAAAAAGGTCCCCTAGTTTCGAACCTCCCCCCCCACCATCTTAAGGAAAAGGCCCATCTCACTCACCTTATCATGATTTTCTAAACTTCACTAAATCTCCTAAGCTCCAGTGAAAAAAGCCCCAACCCTTCCAGTCTATTTTTCTATATCAAATCCTCCATTCCAGACAACATCCTGGTAAATATTTTCTGAACTCTCTCCAGTTTAATAATAACACTTTCCCACATTAGGTCCATAGCTTTGAATGACACTTCAGGTGCTCATCCAAGAACTTCTTAAAAGATTGTGAGGTTTCCCTCTAGATATTTTCTAACCCTAATCTTCTCCTGTACTATTTTCTCTTGTTTCCCAAACTCCTTCCAAGTAACTTTAAAGCCTTCCCAATAGCAGTAGCAAAATGCCCCATAAGAACACAGTTCTAGTTCTGTTCAGGTACACCTTGCTAACTTGTAGAGGTATAATCTTCCCCAGAGCCAGTCCCAATATCCAGAGAATCTAAAGCTTTCTCTCCTGGACCATCTTATCAGCCATGCATTTATAGAAACCCTACAGTATGGAAGCAGGTCGTTCAGCCCATCACGTCCACATCGATCCACTGAAGAGCATCCCATGCAGACCCAATCTCTATTCTGCCCCTGTAACCTTGCATTTCCCATGGCTAACCCACCTAAACTACACATCCCTTGTCACTACCGGTAATTTAGCACGGCCAATCCACCTAAGCTGTGCATCTTTGGATTGTGGGAGGAACCCGGAGCACCCGGAGGAAACCCACGCAGACACGGGGAGAACGTGCAAACTCCACACAGACAGCTGTGCGAGGGTGGAATCAAACCTGAGTTCCTGAAGCTGTAGGGTAGCAGCTTTAACCACTGATAACAAAGTGTAGAGCTGGAGGAACACATTAGGCTATAAAGCATTAGAGGAGCAGACAAATTGACGTTTTGGGTCAGGACCCTTCTTCAGAAATGTCAATTTTCACACTCTCCTGATGCTGCCTGGCCTGCTGTGTTCCTCCAGCTCCACACTGTGTTGTCTCTGACTCCAGCGTCTACAGTTCTTTGTATCTCTTGAGCGTTAATGGCTGATTTATCCTCTTATTTTTGTACTCACTTGCACGTGGCACTGGGACTAATCTGCAGATTGTGATATAAAATCATGGTTATGGTGAAAACCAAGGCTATTCAGCCCTCATGTTTGCACCACTTCTACTAGCTATTGGCAATATAATCCTGCAGAATATTTCTACCAAATAATCATTGAATGCTGTCTTGAATGATGCCCTGCTTGCTGACGATCTATCCAACTTGCTTTTGAATAATCATAGTAGCGATCACTAGTGTGGGACTTAAAAATGAATGGAAAGTGGAAGAGAGAAATGGAGAGGTGCAGCAAGTTCAAGAGTAGGGCTGACTAAATGCTTTGCTGCCCGTGGTGGGGCCAAATGATGGGCTACGGACAAATGCAGCAGTTAATATGGGAATGGATGAAGGAAGGTGGCGGAGCTAGGTGGGATTATGCAATGCAGGATCTGAAGATCTGGGCTTGTATTCTAAATTGAATGATTGGGGAGTAAGGAAGGGCTGTAATCAGTGAGGGAAAGATTGATGAGCAAGTGAGTGTACTGCAGTCAGCACATGGACCACTCAGCCTTAATAGCTCATATAGTGCACTGAATGAAATATTCATTTCGATTCAGTGGAAGTGGGAATTTCATTCAATATATAAGGCTATAATCCTGCAAAATATAAACAGAAATTGCTGGAGAAATTTAGATGGTCTGGTGGCACCTTAAGAGAGAGAAACGGTCTGAACAGTTCAAGATAAATGTGACTCTTCTTTGGAACTGGAAAAGTCATGGGTTTTGTACTGGGCTTAGAAACCAAGCTTAAAAACCAAAAAGGAGCAATTACACTGCTGGGAATGTACTACAGGCCCCTGAACAGTCTGAGAGAAATAGAGGAACACATATCAAGGCAAATATGAGAAAGTGTAAAAATTGTAGGGTCATATTGGCAAGGGATTTCAACATCTGTAACATTAAAATTGACTGGATGAGCCATTGTGTGAAAGGTTTGGAGGGAGCAGAATTCTTAAAATGCATCTAGGACAGCTTTTAAGCCTGTCTGTAGAAGGGCCTATGAGAAAGGAAATGGTCCTGGACTTAATCTGAGCGAACAAAGCTGGGCAAGTGGGTGAAATATCAATAGGGGAGCATTTTGCAGAGACCCAAAACGTCAGCCTTCCTGCTCCTCTGATGCTGCTTGGCCTGCTGTGTTCAACCAGCTCTACACCTTGTTATCTCAGATTCTCCAGCATCTTCAGTTCCCACTATCTCTGAAGCAATCATAACTCTGTTAGATTCATGATTATTATGGAAAAGGACTAGAAAGAGCCTGAAATCAAAGTTCTCCACTGAAGCAAGGTTAATTTTAATAAGATCAGATGCAATTTTGACACAGTGGACTGGGAGCAGATATTTTCAGGAAAATCAGCCTCAGAACATTGGGATGCATTCAAAGAAGGAAGTACGGAGAGTACAGGGCCACCATACTCCAATAAAGAAAAAGACTGGGATCATCAAATCCTGCAAACCTTGGATATTGAGGGGTATATTGCACTCAAAGTAAAAGGGAAACTAATGGCAGATACTGAGAGCTCAAGACAGCAGAAGCCATAGAGGAGGATAGAATGTGCAAGAGGGAATTTAAGAGGGAGACTAGGAGACCTAAAATGGGATATGATAGGTAATATAAAGGAAAATGTTATGTTGTGTTTTATAGGTACATTAAGGGTAAAAGGATAACAAGAGAAAGAGGAGGGACCATTAAGGACCCCAATATAATTGGTGCATGGAGCCAGAGGATGGAGCTAGGACCCTAAATGAATGCTTTGGATTGGTTTTCACCAGTGAGAGTGACTATGTGGATATAGAATTCAGGGAAAATGTTTGCATTTTAATTAAGGAAATGAGTAGAGAGGAGTCTCTAGATGGTTTGTCAGGATCGAAAGTAGATAACTCTCCAGGGTCAGGTGAAATACGTCCCATGTTGTTGAGTGAGGCCGAAAGGAAATAGGGCAATTGCAAAACCTTTCAATTCCTCTCTGGCCACAGAAGAGATGCCAGAGGACTGAGGACCATCAATGAGGTCCCATTATTCGAGAAGACAGACAGAGATAAACCAGGAAACCACAGGCCAATAACTTCAGTGTTTGAGAAACTGTTGGATGCAGTTCTGAAGGACAGAATTAATCTACACTTGGAGAGACAGCGATTAATGAAGAACAATCTGCAAGGTCTTGTTAAGAGGAAGTCAGATCTGACCAACTTTGTTGAATTTTTCGAAGAGGTAAGCAGGTGTGTAGATGAGGGCAATGCTTTCGACGTAGTCTACTCAGTCTTCAGCGAATCTTTCGATAAGGTCCTGCATGGGAAACCAAAAGTAAAGGTAAGAACCCACAAGACCCAAGAAAATTTGGCAAATTAGATCCACTATGTGAGTGTCTGGGAGCAGAGGGTGATGGCTTAGAGGTGTTTTTTCGATTGGAAGACTGTGTCTAGTCAGGATCCATGGAGTCAGTGTTTCAGCTTATTTTGTTTGTGGTTTCCTTGAAAGATTTAGATTTGTATGTAAGAAGGGTGATCAGCAAGTTCACAGACAATGCAAACGTTGGTGGGGTGTTAACTACTGAGGAGGATAGCCTTAGACCATGAGATAATATGGACAGCTGGTCAGATAGGCTGATCAGTGGCAAATGGAATTTAATACAGATAAATATGGGTAGATGCACTTGGGCAAGACAACAAAGCAAGGGAATGAATAGCCAGACCTGGGACGTATTGAGTTTCAGAGGGACCTTGGTGACATGTACACCAGACCCTTAAGGTAGCAAGTTGAGTAGATAAAATGGTTAAGAAGGTATATGGAAGACTTGCCTTCATTAAACACGGCATAGAGTTTAAGAGCAAGGAGATGCTGACATTATATAAACCGTTGGCTAGGTCACAGTTAGAGCATTGTGTGCAGTTCTGGAATCCACATTATAAGAGGAATGTGACTACGCTAGTCAGAGATCCAGAGGAGATTTACCAGGCTGTTGCTTGGGCTGGAGATTTCAGTTGTGAAGAGAGATTGGACAGACTGGGATTGTTTTCCTTGGAGCAGTGGAGATTGAGAAGGGAAATGATGTGCAAAATAATGAGTGCAATAGATAGGCTAGACAGGAAGAAACTTTTCCTCTTCGTGTAAAGATCATTGACCCAAGGGCATAGATTTAAGGCAAGAGACAGAAGGTTTAGAGGAGATGTGAAGAAACAGAGGGAGGTGGGAATCTGGAACTCAGTAAGGCCGGTAGAGGCAGAAACCCTCACCACATTTAAGAAGAATATAGATGTGTACTTGTGGTGCCGAGGATTTCAAGGCTATGGGCCAAGTGCTGAAAAATCGGATTAGAATAGTTAGGTGGTTGATTCCGACCGGTGTGAACTCAATGGGCTGAAGGGCTGTTTTCGTGTGATGTAGTTTTCGATGGCTGTTTGTTATCACCACAATAACCACTCTACACCTACAAATACCATTCATGTAGTCACAGTGCTTATGACATCTCTGCCAGCAAAGCCGCAAAGCGCCTGCACCATCGGATAACGAGCAAAATGTGAGTGTTTTGCAAATGTTTAAAAAAGTAATTCGAATCCTGGGATTGCAACTTGTTTGCTGTCTCACTCCAAACACTTGCACCCTTGACCTCTCAGTGCTTCCCTCCTGCTCACTGCTGTGTTACCTCACTGTTCACCATTGCTGGGAGTTAGAGAACAAGGTGGCAGATGTTAGGGGGACAGTAATGGACTGCGAGTGGGGCAGTGCATAACATGCAGGGTGCCAAATTCAATAAAGAAGCTGGAGCTAAGGGTTTAATGGTGACCATTAAACCATTGTGGATTGTCAGAAAAATCGCACCTGTATCACTAAAGGAAATCTGCCATCCATACCTGGCCTGGCTTACATGTGACTCCAGACCCACAGCAATGTGCTTGATACTTAAACTGTCCTCTGGGAAATTAAGGATGGGTAATAAGTGCAGCCTAGCCAGCAACACCCTCATCCTGTGAGGGATTTTTTTTTTAATAAGTAGGAATTGTTGATTTTGAAGGTTGTAGGTAACAGTTAGCTAACATACGCTGTTGCAAATTTGCACTAACTTTCAGATCATTTATGGAGTTTGTTAAGAGGTAACAGTTTAGATATTGATATAGCGTCATAGAGGCGTAGGGTCACATAGCAGAGAAACAGACCCTTCAGGCCAACTCGTCCTCGCTGACCAGACATTCCATTTGCCAGCATTTTGCCCATATCCCTCTATCACATCCTATTCATAGACCCATCCAGATGCCTTATAAATATTGTAATTGTACCAGACTCCACCACTTCCTTGGGCAGCTCATTCCATATGTGCAACTCCCTCTGTGTGAAAAAAGTTACCCCATAGGTCCCTTTTAAATCTCTTCCCTCCTCTAGCTTTGGACTCCCCTACCCTGGGAAAAAAGATCTTGGCCATTCACCCTTTCCACACCCCACATGGTTTTATAAACCTCCATATTGTCACCCCTCAGTCCCTGACGCTCCAGGGAATAAAGCCCCATCCTATTCCGTCTCTCCCTATAGTTCAAACTCTCCAACCCTGGCAACATCCTTTAAATCTTTTCTCAGGTTTAACAACAACCTTCCATCGAAGGGCCACCAGAATTACACACTATATTCCAAAAACAGCCTCACAATGCCTTGTATAGCTGCAACACGACATCCCAGTTCCTACTCTCAATGCACTGACCAATGAAGACAAGAGTGCCAAATGCTTTCTTCACCAATCTGTCTACCTGTGACTCCACGTCAAGGCACTATGCACCGGCACCCCAAGGTCTCTTAGTTCAGTGAAACTCCCCAGGGGCCTATCATTAATTGCGTAAGTCCTGCCTTGATGTGCCTTACCAAAGCGGAATATCTTGTATTTATCGAAATCAAACTACATCTGCCACTCCTCGGTCCATTGGACCATCTGATCAAGGTCTTGTTGTACTCTTGAGATAACCATCTTCATTGTCCTCGACATCACAATTTTGTTGCCACCTGCAAACTTACTAACCATACCTCCTATACTTACATCCAAATCATTTATACAAACGTGAAAAGCAGTGGCCCCAGCACTGATCCATGTGGCACACTGCTGGTCACAAACCTCCAGTCTGAAAATCACTCGCCTTAGATGAAGAATGTATAGAACCATGCCAACTGAGGATGGGTCACTGGTACCAGGGGACCAATAAGCTGTCAGTGTGGAATGTGTTAGAAACAATGAAGTGGTGATGGTGGCGATGGGGTGGGCAGGGGATTGGTCCAGCATCGTGCTCTCTAGCCAAGGTATTAAGGAATTCTTCTGTCAGTGTTTCTCCTGTTCATCTGGTTCATCTTCTATCTGGAGAAGACAGCTCTCTCAGGACCACCCAATGAAGACAGCTACCTATAAGGGCAGACCAATGAGAACCCCGACCCCCACATCTCCTGTGCTCCTGAACACATCTTGATATTCCCAATTTCCACGGACAGGTAACATATTGCTGTATCAATCTGTCTGTACATTTTTGGCCGATGACCCATGAGGATAGCTATTCATGATGCCAAGATTGTCTCTTGCCCACTTTTTTCATTTGAGGTTTAGTTTGTCATTTTTCCTAAGAACGAGCATTTATTTTCCCAAGCAATACGCTGGTAATATGGCGCAGATAAATTATTGACAGAAGTTCAATGTGGCATTGTGCTTCTTGTAATTGTACCTTGTTTTCCTGTGCCAGAATTTTAGAAAGTTCATTGCTGGTGTGATCGCTGTTAAATGAAATCTGACTCTGTACAGTAAACACTAGGAATATTCAGTTTTTAAGGGATCCCAATATCTAAAAGTATGTGCATGGAGTGAAGTAGTAATCAAGGGAGGGGGATGGAGGGGGAAGTGACAATGGGGAATGCAGATGCCAGTAGAGTAAGGAGATAAGGGTTCCTTGGGTATTAGTCCCACTGTATGTCTGGGTAAAGATGGTGACAGCTGCAGGTTCCAACGCACATTGAAGATTTCAGTAATACCAGAATCCCTACAGTGTGGGAACACGCCCCTTGGCCCAACAAGTCCAAACCAAACCACAGAGCATCCCACCTACATAATCTACACAGCCCTGAACACTATGGGTAATTTAGCATGGCCAATCCACCTCGCCACCACATCTTTCAACTGTGGGAGGAAACCCAAGCAGAGAATGTGCAAACGCCACACAGACACTTGCCCAAGGGTGGAATCAAACCTGGCTACTTGGCGCTGTGAGGCAGAAATGCTAACCGCTGAGCCACTGCACCATTTCCTGTGTGATGGCACTGTATGGAAAATGGTTGGAGGGCTAGTGAAACAAAAGGCAAGGTCAGGGAAAGTTGGAGGGCGACCAAAATTAGAGATGACAGGCATCAAAGAATAAATGGCGAAAGGAGCGGTAATCGTTTTGGAGAAGAGAGATAGGTGTTTATAATGGCTGTTAATGGCAAAATATAGCAAAACCAAGAAAATCAGTGACCTGGGGACAAAGGTGAGGAGGCAAGGCAATGTAACAAAATGCAGATCAAGTTTATTGTCTGAAGTTGTTGATGTTGGGTCCAAAAGGCTGTGAAGTGCTTCAGCAGAAAATGAGGTGTTGTTTCTCCAGCTTGTGTATGGCTTTTGTAGAAAAACAATTGCAGACCAAGGACAGAAATGTGAACATGACAGCGAGATGGTCTACTAAAATGAGCAGAGGCTGAGAACAATGCGTGTAGTTTGAGTGGAGATATTATGTAAAGCAATCACCCAGTCTGTGTTTGCTCTGCTCCATGTACAGGAGAGAGTGTTGTGAGCAGTGAGTACAGTAAACTAGACTGAAAGAAGTACAAGTAAAATGCTGTGTCACCTATAAGGTTTACTTGGGGCATTGGGCAGTGAGGAGGTAAAGGACAGGTATTACATTTGCATGGGAAGGTGCCACTGGAAAGGATGAGGTGTTGGGCATGATAGAGGAGTGGGTCAGAATGTGACCCAGAGAACGATTCCTTTGGAATGCTACTGCAGAAGGGGATGGAAGATGTATTTACTGGTGGCATCTTACCGGATGTTCAGTAATGGCAGAAGCCCTCGCTGTTGGAGATGGAGGGTGGAAAATGATGACTAGGGGATCTCTATTGTAGTTCTGGGAGAGAGGGAAGGGGTGAGTATGGAATTGTGGGAAGCAGGTTGCACAGAGTTGAGGGCCCTGTCCACCACAGAGGAGAATGCTTTGATGATAAAGGAATTCAGAAGCACCATTGCGGATGGTAGCATCATCCCAATCGATACAAGGGAGATGGAGAAACTGGAAAACTATGGGAATTTTCGAGTTTGTAATAAATATTTGTGGACGTGCCATCTTCGGAATGGAGACAATAAAAGCAAGGAAGGCATGGGATGAACCAGCAAACAATTTGTGGGAGGTGCCCCAGAGTACAACTGTAGAAAGCTATGCTCTACAAGCCCCATAAAAATAAAGTAAAAATATATAATGGACTGTGCGGATACACATGGCTACATCTTTCACTCAGAGGAGGTTGAACAAATTAAAGGAGATACTGCTCAAGGAGAGGTTAAGCTGAGCTAAACGGAGGAAGGTGATGCTGGGTGGGAGCTATAAGAGTCTCTATTTAAGGAGACCCTGCAAACTATGCTGATAGAGGGCTTAAGGTCACAATGAAGGGGAGGCAGTATGGTCCAAGAAACTGGAAATTGGTAGGGCATCAGAGGAATCATCAAGGATCATGAGAAGGGGCTAGGCAAGGACAGTCAAGCTAGGAGGACATAAACTCATTGAGTTAATGAACAGCCTGGAATGATTTTTCTGCTAAGGCAAAGCCATTTGCAGATTTTGGAAAGAGAGTAGGTGAGGATAGTAAAGAGTTAATGAAGTATAGGTGGGGAGCTGTGGATGGAACAACTCCAGAATCAGTCAAGTCAATGACAGCAAAATGATGGCTTGACATGTCAGGTGATAGTCCAGGGAAAACATAGGAAAACGTGTCCAAGAGGTGGCACTCAGCCTCTGCATTGTAAATGTTTGCAATCTGGAAGACAACATTAACACTCTTGTCAGAGATAATAGGAACTGTAGATGCTGGAGAATCCGAGGTGTGGAGCTGGATGAACACAGCAGGCCAAGCAGCATCTTAGGAGCAGGAAGACTGACGTTTCGGGTCGGGACCCTTCATCAGAAAAAGATTTTCTGATGAAGGGTCCCGACCCGAAACGTCAGCTTTCCTGCTCCTAAGATGCTGCTTGGCCTGTTGTGTTCACCCAGCTCGACTCCTTGTTATCTCTCATTAACATCCTTGTCAGCAGGTTTGATGACAAAGTCAGGGTTAGACCTAAAAGAACGGTAAGTTGAAGGAACAAATCTAATTTTCCATTTAGGCATTTGTGTCGACGAATTTTGTTTCTCCCATTATGTCTGGTTTTCTTGGTTTTATTTTCAACTGAGCCGACGAACATTGGCCTGAGCACCTACTTCTAATATCACTTCTCTACAACTGTTACTACTGCCTTTGCCTTTTGTTCTGTGACACCCTGTGACCTCTAACCTCCCTCACCCCTTAACCTTTCTCCGACCTTCCCTTCTGTTCCACTTGCTCTTCTTCAGCTTTTCCTTCAGTATAAAACCTACTACCTTCTTCAGCTCCAAAGAAGAATACTGGGCTCGAAACACTCACACTGTTTCTCTCACTGATGGTACTACTGGACCTGCTGCATTTCTCCATTACTCATTTTATTGCCGATCTCCAGTATCCACAGTATTGTGCTTTGTTTTAGTGTACATCTCAAGCCCACTGCCATGTGAGCTCTCCAGTGTAACAATGTGACAACAGTGAGACCAAAATCTTCACCAGGACAGAGTGAGAGGGAGCACTCTCTATACTGAACTGAAATTTATTCCTGTGTTTTTCTAGCTTATATTAAGAAGAACTTTAATGTTAACTATTAGCTTATTTCTTTTTTTTGACTTATTTTATGAAGGTAACGCTTAACTTTGTTTCTTTTACTGCTCTGTAACTAAGTTTTTTGTACCCATGAACCTGAGATGGCACCATGTACGGTGACATTTATCCACTTTTCACTGTACTCCTGTACTTGAGTACGCGTGACAATAAAATCTAAATCTAAATCTAAACTTAGACTTTTGTGCAAATTGTCTAACCACAAGTCAGCCAGAAGTCCTCTGTGAGTAGGTCAGCGAGTGGATGTTAATTAGACACTGTGTGTTTTGGCCACTTGATACTGAAATACATCTGAACATCGTATAAGAGATGGATGTGAATTGCCAGAATGAGTTGAGTTCACCTCACAGAGTGAGTTGGTAGCAAACTCAAAGCAAGGAAGTGGGAGTTTTGTGAGAGTGTGAATTCAACACAGGAACATGTGGCTTGAGTCTATATGTGTATTTGATAAATCCCCTGTGACAGTAACTCCATTTGTCTCCTGACTGATCTGCTGAGCATTTCAAATATTTTCTGTTTATATTTCAGATTTCTGGCTTCACAGTTTTTCCACTTTTCCAGATGTAAGATCAACACCAATAGATTCGATAGGGATTTCTGGAGAATCGTCTTTATTAGAAGGATGATACAATGTGGAACTAGCTAATGTAACATGTTTTCATTCCTGGGATGTGGTATTGTTGCCCATCTCTATTTGCCCTGAGAAGCTAGTGGTAGCAGTTATTCTCCTGAACCACAGCTAGCAGCCTAATAAAACTGAGGCCGCTTCAGAGAGCAGTTAACATCAATAGGTGTAGGACTGGAGTCACATTGAGGTCAGATCAGGGTAAGGATGGTAGACTTCCCTCTCTGAAGGTTCTTAAGCCAGTCAGTTGGGTTTTTAGCAACAATTCTGAACCTCACGATCATGCTGAGGGTCTGGAGCAATGTCGGCTGGAGGTCCAGTGTGGGGAAGCAGTTGGGGGCCTGGGCCCAATATGGTTAGAGTGAGCTCTAAGGGCTGGTCCCCTGGCATCTGCAGCATCAAGAGCAGGAAGCCTGAGGTCTCCCAGAGAGTGGGCCTAAGCAGAGGAGACTGAGCCCTTTCGGGGAATGCACTTTAGAAAGACTGTTGAACTTTTACCTTCATCGCTTTTTTTTTCCATTTAATACAAGGAAGGACTGTAATGTTAATGTTCAATTTTATTTCTTTAATTTTCTACTTTTACTGAAAACAACAGTAATGCTTTACTTTTAACATTGTTTCACTATGCTACTACTTTGTCCCTAAGTTTGGTACTGAAGATGCCGCTATGTGTGGTGACATTGTACACTTTTCACTGTACTCTCGTACTTGAGAACATGTGACAATCAAAAAAAACTGGAGCCAGGTTAATCCCAGCTGCTACAGCAGGATTGGAATTCACATGCCTGACCCTGATTTAGAGCATCTGTAGTTTATCTCAGTTTTTATTTGAATTCACATTCTCTGGATTACTAGTTCAGGTCTCTGCATTTTAAGTCTAGTAACAAAACTATTATGCTGCCATTCCCAAATCAATGCACTGAAAGGGCAGGTAAATTATCACACAAGGAAAAAAGGGAGAGAAGATTATGTTGACAGGATTAGATAAAGATGGACATGAGGATTGACATAAACGCTTGCACAAACCAGAAGGTCCTTTCTCTGCTTTGTAATTTCTATGCTCATCTCTGTATAAAATAAGACAGGAAAGGAGGTAAGTCTAGGGGTGTACTGAGCAACCTGAACTGAATGGCAGTTTGATTAGTGCTATGGAATAGCTTCTGTGGTTACGAAGTCACATTTTTAAAGACAATGCCTCAAGGTTGATAAGCCTTTTAAAGGACAAACTAAGGTCATTCTAGGTTTTATCTCCAAAGTGGAAGTATTTGAGAGCCAAGATAATGTTAAGGCTCTGTGAAGCCTTAGTTAAGACTGCAGTTAGAGTAAGTGTAAATTACAGGGTTACATAGCACAGCAACAATATTGACATTTTAGACCAGGTGTGGGGGGAACAGAAATTCACTAGCAGTCTGCCTAAGATGTATGTTATTGTATTGTTAAGCTGGAGTGTTTTCAATAACTCATGAAAGTTGCTATCTGTATAACAGTAACTTCTAAACTTGAACAAACCTACTATCTCTGTAACAACCGAAACAACTGTTTCCTTAAAACTGGTTCAGAGGAAAGGTCACCAGACCTGAAATGTTAACTCTGAGTTTTTTCTTCACAGATGCCGCAAGACCTGCTGAGCTTTTCCAGCAACTTCTGTTTTTGTTCCTGATTTACAGTATTTGCAGTTCTTTCAGTTTTTGTTTAGTATTTAACTCACTGCCACATCTCTTCTAGGCATGTCCACCACTCTCAGCCCAGCCCAGCTCGTCCCCGCCTCCCCAACCTGTCCTTTCTCTCACCTATCCCCACCTCCCACCTCAAGCCCCACCCCATCGCCTCCCTACTAACCGCACCCCGCCCCTTGACCTGTCCGTCCTCCCTGGACTGACCTATCTCCTCCCTACCTCCCCACGCTCAATCACCTTTACTGGCTCCATCCCTGCCTCTTTGGCCTGTCTGTCTCCTCTCCACCTATCTTCTCCTCTATCCATCTTCTATCTGCCTCCCCCTCGCTCACTGTTTGTTTCAGAACCCTCTCCCCCTCCCCCTTTTCTGATGAAGGTTCTAGGCCCGAAACATCAGCCTTCCTGTCCCTCTGATGCTGCTTGTCCTGCTGTGTTCATCCAGCTCTACACCTTGTTATCTCCAGCATCTGCAGTTCCTACTAACTCTGAAAGATTGATAAAGCACATTTTGTTGCAGTGCATAATTGCAGATAGACATTTGAGGTGGCTGATTATCTACTGAAAAACATGTCTTTGATATCCTCGTTCAATGTTCATTTTGTTTTCTTGTTGTGTTCTTTGTTGGTTGAAGTTATTGTTGAGTCTTCATTTTTGTAAAGCTTGTTGCTATGATGCTAAAGCTGAAGGCTGTCAATGCTGTCAATGTTTCTGCTGTTTTAAATGCTGCCTTCAATGTAAAGGTCAGCACACCTTTCCCAGCATGGCAGCTTCATTGCGTTGGATTGAAGGTATTCCTTTTCTACAATGTCTTAAACGATTTCCGATGGTCTTTGGATAGAAACTTCTTCAAGATTTTTGACTCAATAAGATTCGATGATTGTTATGACTGTAAGAAAGATGCATTCTGCCATGACACCATTTGGCACTGATTTTGTCTGCATGCAAGGTATTTTCATGTCAAATTTGACACCACATGATCTTGTTCGTGTTCTTTATTGTATTTTCTAAATCTAATGAGTAAAATTAACAAAATTTCCTATGTGCTCCATAAGACATGAATTTGCCGTTTAAACCATTGAAACTTTACAAACTTAGCTCTTGAGGTACTGACACATCTCAAAGGTGTAAACTTGCCATGCTTGCCCAATATTCATGATGTGGAGGTGCTGGTGTTGGACTGGGGTGGATAAAGTCAGAAGCCACACAACACCCAGTTATAGTCCTTGGAGACAATAAGGACTGCAGATGCTGGAAATCAGAGTCCATTGGTGTGAGCCTGTACATTTCCAGACCCCGGTTATAGTCCAACAGGTTTGTTTGAAATCACAAGCTTTTGGAGTCGCCTGATGAAGGAGCAGTACTCAGAAAGCTTGTGATTTCAAATAAACCTGTTTGGACTATAACCAGGTGTTGTGTGACTTCTGACTTTGTCAAATATTTGGCCTGTTTTCTCAAGTGCCATATTAAGATTCCTCAGCTTAGCTGCTAGAGGGTTTTTAGGACTCTCCCTGCTTTTTAAAGAATCGTTTCCCCTTTGGCTGACTGTGGCCTTTGATATTATTGCTAGACTATTAATCCAGAAACCCAGCTAATGTACTGGGGAGCCTGGGTTCAAAGAAGTCTGGAATTAAGAACCTGCTGGTCACCATGAAATCATTGCCAATCGTCAAAAAAAAACCATCTGGCTTACTTATGTCTTTCAGGGAAAGAAATCTGCCAGCCTCACCTGATCTGGCCTACATATCACTCCAGACCCACAGCAATGTAGTTGACTCTCAATTGCCTTCTGAAATGGCCTAGCAAAACATTCACTTGTAGCAATCACCACAAAGTCTCAAAGAAACGAAACCGGATGGATCATCTGGCATCAACCTATGCACTGGAAAAGAAAACAGCAGAAACAGCCCTGATGACCCTGCACGATCCTCCTCACCAACACCTGGGCGTTAATGCCAAAATTGAGAAAGCTGTCTCACAGACTAGTCAAGCAATCATTACGCACAGAATCATACCTTACAGACAATGTCCCAGACACCACCATCACCATCCCTGGACATATCCTGCCCCAGTGGGAGGATAGACTGAGCAGTGGTGACAGCTCAGTGGCATCCAGTTAGGAGGAAGTTCTCTGGGAGTTCTTAACATTGATTCCGGTCCATATGAAGTCTCATGGCTTCAGGTTAAACGTGGACAAGATAACCTCCTGCTGACTACCATGTACCATCTTCCCTCAACTGATGAATCAATACTCATTCATCACAGAATCATAGAATCCCTACAGTGTGGAAGCAGATCGTTCGGCCCAACAAGTCGACCCCACCCCACTGATGAGCATCCCAACCAGAACCATTCCCCTACCCCGCATTTCCCATGTCTAGCCCATCTAATCTAAACATCCCTGGACACTACAGGCAATTTAGCATGGCTAATCCACCCTAGCCTGCACATCTTTGGGTTGGGGGAGGAAACCGGAGCACCTGGAGGAAACCCACGTAGACACGGGGAGAATGTGCAAACTCCACACAGACAGCCACCTGAGGGTGGAATCAAACCCGGGTTCCTGGCGTTGTGAGGCAGCAGTGCTAACCACTGAGCCACTGTGCTGCCCTATTGAACAACACTTGGGGGAAGCACTGATGATGACTAGGGCACAAAATGTACTCTGGGTGGGGAATTTCAATGTCGACCACGACAAATGGCTCGTGTACTATTGATCGAGCTGGTCGGGTCCTACAGGACGTAGCTGCTCGACTGGGTCTGTGGCAGGTGGTGAGGGAACCAATAAAAAGAAAGAACATACTTGACCCCATCCTTACCAATCGGCCAGCTGCAGTTGCATCTATTCATGACAGTATTGGTAAGAGTGACCATCGCAGAGCCATTGTGGAGATGAAGCCCTGCCTTCACATTGAGAATACCCTCCATCGTGTTGTGAGGCACTATCACCGTGCTAAATGGGACAGACATCGCAACTCAAGACTAGGCATCATGAGGTGCTGTGGGCCATCACCAGCACAATCCTTAACCTCATGGCCCAGCATATCCCCCACCCAACCATTACCATCAAACCAGGGATCAACCCTGGTTGAATGGAGAGTGCAGGAGGGCATGGCAGGAGCAGCATCAGGCGTACCTGAAAATGAGGTGCCAACCTGGTGAAGCTACCAAACAGGAGTACTTGCACGCCACACAGCAAAAGCAGCAACCAATGGATCAGATTGAAGCTCTGCAGTCTTGTCACATCCAGTTGTGAATGGTGGTGGTCAATTAAACAACTGTCTGGAGGAGGAGGTGCCACAAATATCCCCATCCTCAATGATGGAAGAGCCCAGCACATCAGTGCAAAAGATAAGGCTGAAGGTCTCACATCAATCCTCAGCCAGAAATGCCAAGTGGTTGATTCATCTCAGCCTCCTCCAGTGGTCCCCAGCATCACAGATACCAGTCTTCAGCCAATTCAATTCACTCCATGTGATATTAAGAAACAGTTGGCGACACTGGATACTGCAAAGGCTGTGGGCCCTGACAACATTCCGGCAATAGTACTGAAGACTTGTGCTCCAGAACTTGCCCTGCCCTAGCCAAGCTGTTCCAGTACAGTTACAACACTGGTATCTTCCCAGCAATGCGGAAAATTGCCCAAGTATGTCCTGTACACAAAAAGCAGGACAAATCCAACACGGCCAATTACCGCCCCATCAGTCTCCTCCCGATCATCAGTAAAGTGATGGAAGGTGTCATCAACAGTGCTATCCAGCAGCACATACTCAGCAATAACCTGCTCAGTGACGCCCAGTTTCGGTTCCACCAGGGCCACTCAGCTCCTGACCTCATTTTAGTTCAAAAATGGACAAAATGTTGAATTCCAGAGGTTAGGAGAGAGTAACAGCCCTTGATATCAAGGTTACATTAGACTGAGTGTGGCATCAAGGAGCGCTAGCAAAATTGGAATCAATGGGAATCAGGGGGCAAACTCTCAGTGGTTAGAGTCTTACCTGACACATAGGAAGATGGTTGTGGTTGTTGGAGGTCAGTCATCTCAGCTCCAGGGTATCTCTGCAGGAGTTCCTCAGGGTAGTGTCCTAGGCCCAACCATCTTCAGCTGCTTCATCAATGACCTTCCCTCCATCATAAGGTCAGACATGAGGATGGTCACCGATGACTGCACAATGTTCAGCACCATTCATGACTCCTCAGATACTGAAGCAGCCCATGTTCAATTGCAACAAGATCTGGACAATATCCAGGCTTGGGCTGACATGTGGCAAGTGACATTTGTGCCGCACAAATGCCAGGCTATGACAATCACCAATAACACACAATCTAATCACAACCTCTTGGCATTCAATGGTGTTACCATCACTGAATCCCCACTATCAATATTCTGGGGGTTACCATTTTCCAGAGACTCAACTGGACACACCACATAAACACAGTGGCTACAAGAGCAGGTCAGAAGCTAAGAATACAGTGACAAGTAACTCACCTCCTGACTCCTCAAAGCCATCATTTACACAGCATAAGTCAGGAGTGTGATGGAGTACTGCCCACTTGCCTGGATGAGTGCAGTCCCAATAACACTCAAGAAGCTTGACACCATCCAAGCAGCCCACTTGATTGGCACCACATCCACAAGCAGCCACTCCCTCCACCACCGACGCCCAGTAGCAGCAGCTATCTGCAAGATGCACTGCAGAAATTCACCAGAGATCCTCAGACAGCACCTTCCAAAATCACAACCACTTCCATCTAGAAGGACAAGGGCAGCAGATACATGGGAACACCATCACCTCCAAGCCACTCACCATCCTGACTTGGAAATATATCGCCATTCCTTCACTGTCGCTGGATCAAAATCCTGGAATTCCCTCCCTAAGGGCATTGTGCGTCAACCCACAGCAGGTGGACTGCAGCGGTTCAAGGGGGCAGCTCACCACAACCTTCTCAAGGGCAACTAGGGATGGGTAAGAAATGCTGACCCTGCCAGAAATACCCACATCCCACAAAATGAATAGAGAGAACAAAAAGTGACCTTTTTTGAGACCTACGGTGTTTTGGTGTTTTCTCTGGTGGATTTCTTTTAAAGGATGTGCCCTTTATAGCTGATGTTCAGATCTGTGGCTTTTTACTTATGGCCAATAGCTGATCTTAAAACTGCGTCAAATTTTGTTTTAAGTGATGCTGTGAATTATCTCCTTCTCCAAGATGATTCTCACGTCTATTTTTTGATCATCACCATTTCTTCTATGGTCTAGGTAGTGAATCCCATAGCTGTCACATCTTTTATCATGTGGTTTGATGCCACACCATGAGTCTGGAATTCTCACAAGAACTATGTTCAGGCTTAAACTTTAAAGTAACAAAAACTATTATACATTATTGCTAAGTACAGCTTTACAAGGTACAGCAAACTTTATTTAAACCAGCACCTTATGAAGTGGCATTCTCAATAAACTGGCAAAAATTGCATACTTCAAATAATGGAAGTTTACTGTATTATTGCAATCTCTGCAAAGTCCAAGTAGTCAGTTGATGATGTGAGTAAGATGGCTCTCTGCCAGTAAATTTTATTTAAGGCAAAGTTGCATTATTATTAAAGTGATTTATGTTGTAAATAAAATATAACAATGATGTGTATACACCCTGCATTATGTTTCTTATTACTCAGTGTGTGTTTTTACATTGATTACATGGACCTCTTGATCAACCAGAATATTTGATCAGCAGACACACTCCTGGTACCCTAGTGCCCGTTAATAAAAAGCTTGCTGTATATATTCCAGGCACTGACTTATAGTTTCTTCAGGACAGGGCCAATCTGTCTTCTTTGTTCATGAGAATGTTGCAGTTTGCACTGGTGTAGAATTACAGACTCTAGTGTATTCCTTCTAACTCCGCCCACACTGTGCTAGTTATACTCAGTGATGGGCAGTACCATGATATCGACGCAAGATTGCCCCAGGATCTTCACGTCTTTTACAACAGTAGTCAAGGTAGAAAGCATGTCGATGTGCAAGATTAGACTGAGTAATTTGTTGAAAATGGAACAATAGGGGAACCAAACGGGTGAATAGGTTTCAGATAATTTCATCGTGCATTGGTGAACATTGAGATGGACTATTTGGGTTAAAGGGCCTCTTTCTATTTTGTGACTTCTGTATAGTTGGTTAACAGTTCAATCTTTATTCTGTAAATGTAGAGAGTGGCCGCCTTTCAATCTTGTAACGAACAATTCAAACTTCTTTGTTCTATGAACCCCACATTTTCTGGTCCTATCTGCAACATATGTGCAGGTCAAGAAATCTAGTTTCAAACATTACCCACCAAACCTCTACCATGCTTGACGTTCACTGCGAAGGTTGTTAATACACTGCTGGCTACAATTCTGGGAAATGGTGTATAAAAATAGCGAAGTCTCAGCGCAAGAGAACAAGGACATTGAAACCACAGCTAGTGTGGCATGTAGCATTTTGGTCACCTCATGTAAGGAGGGGCATACTTGCGTTGGAAGCAGTTTAGAGAAGTTCAGCTTCTTGGGATGAGGATTGTGTCTTTTGAGGAAAGATTGGACAGATTGGACCTGTATTCATTGGAATTTAGAAGAACGAGAGGTCATCTTGTTAAAATATATATAATGCTTGAGAGAGAGATAGTGGGGACTGCTGGTGCTAGAGAATCTGAGATATCAAGGTGTAGAGGTGGATGAACACAGCAGGCCAAGCAGCATCAGAGGAGCAGAAAGGCTGACGTTTCAGGTCTAGACCCTTCATCAGAAATTTCTGAAAAAGGGTCTAGACCTGAAACGTCAGCTTTCCTGCTCCCCTGATACTGTTTGGCCTGCTGTGTTCATCCAGCTCTACACCCTGTTATCTCTAATGCTTGACATGGTATAAACTGAGACAATGTTTCCCCTTATGGAGAGAATCTAGGGCCATTTCCAATCAAAGAGTCTTCATTTAAGACAATAGATAAGGAGGACTTTCTTCCTTAAACGGGTCAGTAGTGTTTGAAATTCTCTTTCCCAATAAGCAGTGGAGGACATTAAGATCCTGGAGCAATCTTACAATGATGTCATGGAGTTGCACATCACTGAGTATAAATATCAAAGCGTGGGTGGAGTTAGCACATTGGATGTGGAGGCTGGGTCATTGAATATATTTAACCAGATTAGGATGGCTTTTTAATTGACAAGTCACTTAATTATGTATAGCAGGCAGAAAAATGGAGTTAGGACCATAATCACATCAGTCAAAATCTTATTCAATGGTGGAATTTGAGGGGCTGAATGGCCTATTTCCTGCTCCTATTTCTAATGCTCTTTCGTTGGATATCAGCTGAAGTGGAGAGGGTTGCATTCTTGACTTTGGGTCAGTAGCTACTGGGTTCAAGTTCCACTCTAGAGATTTGAGCACCGATCTTTCATGGAATGTGGCACTTTGGGAGGTGCTGTCTTTCAGCTGAGACATTAAACCAAGGCCCTGCCTTCTCGGTTCAATGCAAACATTCCAATGGCACTGCAAGGGGGTTCTCCACAGCACTGTCCATTATTTATCTCTTCATCAACATCACAAAAAACACATTATCAGGACCTTATCACAATGCTGTTTGTGGGAGTTTGCAGTGTACAAATTGTCTGCAGCTTTTCATTCATTACAACATCATGAAAGTACCTAATTGGCAGTAAAACCACTTTGGGGTATCCTGGGACTATGGAAGGTACTATGTGAAGTCAAGACTTTCTGTCTTCCACTAAATTTCAATTGTCAGTTATATTCTGATGGAGTTCCCCTGTGTCTCTATGTTGAGTGAGGTTCTGAAGGGGTTGCAGGCCTAATCAATGAAGCTGGGCTTCCCTCATGCAGTCCAGCCTGTTCTGCTTTAGGAACTGACTGTGAGGAGAAGTTCTGAGGAAGGGTCTTTGGACACAAAACAGTAACTCTGCTTTCTGTCCACAGGCCTGCTGAGCATCCTCCAGCAACTTCTGTTTTAGTTTCAGTCTTCCAGCATCCACAGTTGTACCGCATGGGAACAGACCATTCGGTCCAACTCGTCCATTCTAATCAGGCATCCTACATTAATCTCATCCCATTTGCCAGCATTTGGCCCATATCCCTTTAAAATCTGCTTATTCACATACCCATTTTAAATGTTGTAATTGTACCAGCCTCCACCACTTCCTTTGGCAGCTCATTCCAGACACACACCACCCTCTGCATGAAAAAGTTGCCCCTCTTTCCCCTCTCACTTTAAACCTACGCCCTCTGGCTTTGGACTCCCCTACCCTGGCTATTCACCCTGTCCACATTCACTTTTTTATGGGAAGGGAAAGCTTGATTGTTCCACTGCTTGTCACTAAAATCTCCTCCGGTCCTACAACTGCCAGGATCTCTACATTGCTCCAACTCTGGCCTCCTTTTGCATCCCCTATTTTCTTTCCTCCGCCATGGTGGTAATTTCTTCAGCCATTTAAATCCTCAATCTTTACATTTCCCTTCCTCAGTCTCTCTGCCACTCAATCTCACTCTTCCTTAGAAGTTCCTTGAAGCGATCTACCTCTTCAACCAAGCTGGTAGTGATTCATTTTAAAGTTTCCTGGGGTTCAGTATCAATATTTGCTTGTTTACCAACCAATGAACCTCCTTGGGATGTTTTGCTACCTTAAGATGTCATGTATATGCCAAAGGAGGCTGTTCAGCCAATCGACTCTATCTGGTGCTATATAAATGCACATCATTGTTGGCTTCCACACTTCTCTGTGAAGTATTTCTCACTGTTTTTTTATTTCTGAACAAAATGCTAACTATAAAACCAAACCGTCCATTCAATGTGCACACTACAGATAATATTATTTGAAGACTTGTTGATCCCCTGTAATGGTGAATATTAAATCTAGCATTCGTGGTTTAACACTGAGTGCTGCCCTCTTTCTCTCTCTCTCTCTCTGTTGTGAAACATTACTCTCTATTGCATTGCTGTTCGGAGAGAGAGCTTTTGTTCACTCAGAGAATTCTCCCCACGTGTATTGTGCACCAGCCTCCATTAAAGGTTACCAACTCTGGTTGGACGTGGTCCTTGAAGGTCAGTCACATGATCTCCTTCCTCTTACTCTCCATCCCCCCACAGCACAGTCAAGCAGTCTCCTACCCACCCCTTCTCCAATATAGATACAACTAATGAACAGAAGCGTGCAAAGCAAATGAAGGAAGTGATCAGGCTCTGCAATGCACAACCCTACCACCTCCCTCCCCTACTCTCCCCAATTTATCCCTTGGGTAGTTCTCAGCAATGTCTAGAGGGTTAATCATTAAATCCTGGAGACTCTCGGGCAATCCTAGGCAATCGCTCCCCCCAGGTAGCCTCCCATAAATTAGTGCTTGATGATCTTTTGGCTGTAAAATACATTGAGACATCCTAAGGTTGTGAAAGGTGCTATATAAATACAAGTCTTTCTTTTATGGCCTGTTAAGCTCAATCTTGGTGGTGGGGGAGGTGAGTGAATAGTGTGGGGGGGGTGTTGGGTAAATATGCACCTTACACTGATTATTTTGATGTCTTGTTTCTTTTTTGCTCTCTCTCTGTTGAGGCGATTTGATGACCCTTTCTGTGAATGAATTGCAGGCCCTTTCCCTCCACTCCCCTCACATACCTCCACTTCCCCAGGGACTGCCGAACCTTATGAGAAGTAGGAAGGGTGGTGGGGGTGGGTGGGGAGTTTGTGCTGGGGCAGGTTTGATAGATTCAAGCACTGAAGCTTTGGGAAGTCATTGTGTGCAACCCATCCACTGACCACCCTCCCCCCACCTCTGCTGAATGGATGAGGCTGCCTCCTCTGGGATAGTCCAGCCCTTCCCTTCCTCCAGCTCCACACTCTGTTATCTCTTCCCTTTGCTGGATGTTTTATTTTGACAGCCCTCCCATCCCCTGCTCCCCATGCCAAAACCATCCCCCACCCCGGGCTTTCCATTGATTTCTGCGGTATGCTATTGATAAGTATTGATGACTTTGGTGGCTGTAAATGGGTTGTGTTTGTCAGAGGTGGGAAGGAGGCCAAACTGAGACTTCCCTTTGAACTCTAACCCCTGCCTACAAGCCAGCTCCTAATTGCATGCGTGGCATTCTTCGCGGGTGGGTGGTACAGATTTTTTTGACTGGCGTTGTTTTCACAGACACCACTTTAAAAAAAACCCTTTCATGTGTAGAACGTAAAAAAAACCTAAATTGCACTGTTCTCAAGTCTAAACAGAATCAACATAGCACATCTAAATACATTGAGAAATATAAAGCGGAGGTTTCCAGGCCTTTAATACAGGTCTGAAGGTAGACTTTCTCAGCAGTAATTTGAAATTAAATTTATGTCTTGCTTCTCTGCTCTCTTTTCCTTCCCGGTTTCCGCTCTGCAGATTGGATTAATCCCGACCTCCAGCAGAAAATGAACTTTAAGGAAGCAGAAACTGACTGTGGGCAAATTATTGATAGGATTATCCCATTCCCAGTGAAATCATTTAGTTCAAAAAATTAGTGGTGCCGAGACAAGAGGAGAGCACAGGAGCTGGGTCAACAAAAATAGGGAGATAGATATGGAGCATGACATAGAGAAAGGCACTGGTAGAGGTACAGGGAATGATTGGAAAAAGTGGGAGATATCCATATATATTTGGAAGCTGATAGGAATTGTCTGATGCAGGCTGCGAGATACAGACAGTGCAGAGATAGAAAGTAAAAGAGCTTTTGGACTACCATGTTTAATTCTGGTCTCCCTGCTTTAGGAAGGATGTTGTTAAACTTGAACAGATTCAGAAAAGATTTACAAGGACGTTGCCAGCATTGGAGGGTCTGAGCTATAGGGAGAGGCTGAATAGGCTGGATCTATTTTCCCTGGAGCGTCAGATGCTGAGGGCTGACCTTATGGAGGATTATAAAATCATGAGGAGCATGGATAGGTCTTTTCCCCAGAGGAGGGGAGTCCAAAACTAGATGGCTTGGGTTTAGTTAAGAAGGAAAAGATTTAAAAGGGACTTTAGGGGCAATTTTTTCATGCAAGAGTGGTGCATGGTAGTGAATGAGCTGCCAGGGGAAGTGGTGGAGCCGGATGCAATTTTAACATTTAAAAGACACCTTGATGAGTATATGAATAGGAAGGGTTCAGAGGGATATGGGCGAAATGCTGGCAAGTGGGACTAGATCAGTTTAAGAAACCTGGTCAGCATGGACAAGTTGGACTGAAGGGTCTGTTTCCGCGCTGTACAACTCCATAACTGAGAGTCAGTTAATCCAACCCACTCATGCCAGGCCAGGATAGGTTCAGTTCAGAATCACTGATTTACACCTGCTCAGTTTTGTTTATGTTCCACTGGAGCTGGAATTTGAGCCGAGTGTAAATGGAGGAGCCAGCCTGAACTCATTGCATTTTTCACAGTGCAGGTTCGGTCGGTAAGCAAGGATGGATGCAAAGAGAAAGAGATGTAAAAAGAGACAGACAGAAATATTGAGTGAAAAAGAGAGGTGCACACAAGAATAGAGGCAGAGTACCACGGTGTGGGATGGATAGGTAGGAGCAGTGTAGAGAGAAAGGAACAGGCAAATGGAGGGAGAGAGAGCAACAAAAATGTCTGATTCCTTGGTTGAACAGAACTCAGACCATTAATGTTCAAATTGATGATCACTTCCTATTGTACAATACAGAGAATGTAAAAATAAGAGAAAAACTATGGGTATAATGTGATGTCACTCAGCATGCGCAGGCAGAATTCTCTGAAGCAAAAAAGTGAAGTGAGACTGATTTCTATTTTGACTGACTACATATTTGGAGATTAAAAAAAAATCCCCTCCCTAACCGTGCATCTCATTACCTCCTAACCATGGAAGTTATTGCCTCTTACGAAAGAGATTATTGCCCCTTTCGTCCGTAGCCAAAACAACAACAAAGCAAAGTTGTATTTAACATAATCAAACAAAAGGTACTCCACAGGAACATTTATAAAACAAGATTTGACACCAAGTCACATGGGACTATATCAGGGCACATGGTCAAAATCGTGGTCGAGCAACAAGAGAAAAAGCAAAAGAGAGGATATTCAAAAACTTGGAAGGGAGGCAGTTTAAGGAATGACCACCAATGGGGGAAGAGATTAAAGTCTAAGGATTCTCGAGAAAACAGACTTAGATGAAGGTTGATATCACAGAGAGTTGAAAGATTGGAGAAGATTACAGAACTTTCCAGAGAGGAGAGATTGTAGAAGAATTTGAAAGCAAGCACTTGCGGTCCTGCTTGGAGAGGAGCCTATTTTAGCGAGCACAGGGGTGATGGGGGATCAGGTCTCGTTACAATGGGACATGATGGCAGATCTTTGGGTGATCACATGTTTACAAAGGGTAGAATGTGAGCGTCCAGCCAAATTGCATCAGAATTATTAAATCTTGAGATTCCAGAATGGATAAGAGCTGGAGCAGATGAGCTCAGGCATGGTGGAGGTGGCCTTGGTCATTAGTCCTTCGGGAGGTGACTGGGAGCTCACTTCAGGTTTATACATTTCCACCAAACTTGTGAACAGCTTCAGACAGTTGCCAGAGAAGTCATGTGGAGAAATTGTTTTCACTCATAGGAGAATATGAAAGCATGCTACTAAGGAGGAGGTGCTAAGGAAGCTGAAAGGTACAGATGTGGATAGATTGTCCAGAACGGATGGACTACACCCCAGAGCTCAGAAGGACATAGCTGAGGGGATTGTGGAGGGAATGGGTTGTGATCTGTCAGGAATTACTGGAGTCAGGGATGCTCCCAGAGGATTGGAAAATAGCTAATGTAACACCCTGTATAAGAAGAGAGGGAGGCAGAAAACTGGAAACTATAGGGCAGTTAGCCTGACCTTGGTTGTTGGTAAGATCCACGAGTCCAATACTAAGAATGAGGTTCAAAGTACTTGCACATGTATGGTAAAATAGGGCAAAGTTAGCACAGCGTTGTCAAAGGGAAGTCATGCCTGACAAATCTGTTAGAATTCTTTAAGGAGGGAACAAACAAGTTAGACAAAGGAAAGCCAGTGGATGTGATCTGTAGATTTCTAGAAGGCTCCACAAAGGTGCCACAAAGGAAGCTGCTAAATAATCTAAGAGCTCATGGTATTGGGGCAAGGTGTTAGCAAAGATAGAGGATTGGCTGACTGGCAGAGGGCAGAGAGTGGGGATATAGGGATCTTTTACAGAATGGCAGTCAGTGACCAGTGGACTTCCACAGGGGTCCATGTTGGAACCACAATTAGTCATATTATAAGTTAACAATCTGGGCAAAGGAACTGAGGGCATTATTGCTAAAGTTGCAGATGATACAAGATAGCTGGAGGGGCAGGTAGTGTTGAGGAAGTGGGGAGGTTGCAGAAGGACTTGGACAGACTAGAGGTGGCAGATGGAGTACAATGTGAGAAACTGTGAGGTTAAGCACATTGATAGGAGGAATAGAGGCATTTAGTATTTTCTAATTAGGGAAAAGCTTTGGAAACCTGAAGCACAAAAGGTCTAAGAGTTCAAGTTCAGCATTCTTGTCAGGTTATCATACAGGTTCAGTTGGTAGTTAGGAAAGAAAATGCAGTGTTAGCATTCATTATGAGAGCGCGAGAATGCAAGAGCACAGATGTACTCTTGAGGCTGTATAAGGCTATAGTCAGACTTCATTTGGAATATTGTGAGTAGTTTCGCGCCCCAGATCTAAGGAAGGAATTGCTGTTATTGGAGTGGGTTCAGAGGAGGTTTACAGAAACGAGTGAAGGCTTTGTCATGTGAGGAGAGGTTGAGGACTCTGGGTCTATACTCATTGAAATTTAGAAGGATATGGGGGGATTTGATTGAAACTTACAGAGTAATGAGAGGCTTGGGTAGAGTGGATGTGGAGAAGATGTTTCCACATGTAGGAGAGACTAGGACACAAGGACATAGCCTCAGAGTGAAGGGTCAACACTTTAGAACTTAATTGAGGAGGAGTTTCTTCAACCAGAGGGTGATTAATCTATGGAACTCATTGCCACAAAATCTTGGAGTTCTTGAGCGTTTTTAAGACAGAGATAGATAGGGTTTTGAGTAGTAAGGGGATCAATGGTTAGGGAAAGAAGACAGGAGAATGGGGTTGAGAAACATATCAGCCATGATGGAATGGTGGAGCAGACTCTGTGGACCACATGGCCCAGTTCTGCTCTTATATTCTTATGGTCTTAAGGTCAGTAGCTGGGGAACAGAGTAGGAACTGAAGAAAATGCCTTTGGTCGTTAACTGCAGTAAGCTTTGGATCAGCCAGTGGTTGGGTGAGCAATCTAATAATTGAGTAGCAGTTGTGAAAGAAAGACATATAGTAATATAATCCTTTCACAAGTGTTAGATATTCTGAAACGCTATGCAGAAAATTAAGTGCTTCTTGAAGTGTAGTCAATGTTGCCACATTGAAAATATATCTGGTAATTCGGTCACAACATTGAATAACAACACAGTGATGACTAAATAATATGTTTATACAATGTTGTTTGAGGTTTGAATACATTGAATGAGTCACTGAGGGCAACTTCTCAGCCCTTCTTTGATTCAGGGATTTATTCCATTCCCCTGAGTGGGCAGACAGGGCCCCAGTTTAACACCATCTGAGATTGTGGCATGTCTGACAGTCTGTATTACAATCAGCTTGGTAATGATTTGGACTCGAACCCATAACCTTCTGGCTCAGAAATAAGGCTGATCCCAAACAGAACTGTGTGAGAGCTGGTGGGGAGATTTGGCAAGGTGTCGCCATCAGACATGTGAAAGCTAACTTACGGCATGAGTTTTCAGCAAAGTCTGAAGGGTTCTGAGCCCTGTGGTTTGTTGGGGAAGAGGGTAGGACTCAGGAAACTGCCTTAATATTTGGCCAGTCTGTGCAGAGAGGGGAGGGTGACTGAAAAATGATGGATCCCACAATGATGCCTTGATCAGCCTAATCCTGCAGCACAATTAATTGACTTTCCTGTTCTCTACCCTATGACATATTTGTATCATTGACAGCCACAGGTGAGGTGCAGGAAGACTGGAGGGTGGCTAATGTGATTCCACTATTTAAGAAAGGCTGTAAGGAAAGGCCAGGGAGCTATAGATCAGTGAGCCTGACATCAATGGTGGGTAAGTTGTTGGAGGGGATTCTGAGGGACAGGATTTACAAGCATTTGGAGAGGCAAGGACTGATTAGGGGCAATCAGTATGTCTTTTTGCGTGGAAAATCATGTCTCGCTAACTTGATTGAGTTTTTGAAGAGGTGACAAAGAAGATTGATGAAGGCAGAGTGATAGAGGTTGTCTATGTAGACTTCAGCAAAGCTTTTGACAAGGTACTGCATGGTAGACTGGTTAGTAAGGTTAGATCGCATGGGATCCAGGTGAGGCTAGCCAATTGGATACAAAATTAGCTTAAAGGTAGGAGACTGAGGACGGGTGGTAGAAAGCTGCTTTTCAGACTGGAGGCTGAGACCAGTGGTGTGCCACAAGGATTGATGCTGGGTCCACTGAATTTTGTCATTTTATATAACTAATTTAGATGTGAATATAGAAGGCATGATTAGTAACTTTGCAGATGACTCCAAAATAGATTATTTGGCCAGTGAAGATGATCTCAGAATACAATGGGACACTGACCAATTTTTATAGAAAGTATTCTGTTCTGATGCATCATGGCTTGGTATGGCAATTGCTCTGCTCAGGACCATTAGGAACTATAGAAAGTTGTGAACACCGTCCAGTCATTCATGCAAGCCAACCCATTGACTCCATTTGCACTTCTTGCTGCCTCAGAAAAGGCAGAAGCATCATCAAAGATCCCTTCCACCCCAGTTATAATCTTTTCCAACCTCTTCCATCAGACGGATTCTACAAAATCCTGAACACATTCAAGAACAGCTTCTTCCCCATTGTCATTAGACTTCAGAATGGACCTCTCAAATTTCAAATATAATGTTGATCTCACTCTTTATGCACCTTCTGTACAGCTGTAATATTGTATTCCTCGCTCTGTTCTATCACCCTAATGCACTGTGTATGGTATGACTGGATTACATGCAAAACAAAACTTTTCACTGTACCTAGGTACATGTGGCAATAATAAATCAAATCAAAAAAACCTTGATCAGATGGGCCAATGGGCCAAGGAGTGGCAGATGGAGTTTAATTTAGATAAGTGTGTGGTATCTCATTTTGGTTAAGCAAACCAGGGCAGGACTTACACACTTCATGGTCAGGCCTAGGGAGTGTTGCCAAACAGAGAGACCTAGGGGTGCAGGTGCATTATTCCTTGAAAGGAAATCGCAGATGGACAAGGTGATGAAGAAGGTGCTTGGCACGCTTGCCTTCACTGATCAGAACATTGAGTTAGGATGTCATGTTGTGGCTGTACAGGACGTTGGTGAGGGTGCTTTTGGAATACTGTGTGCAATCTGGTTGCCCTTCTTATTGGAAGGATGTTGTTAAACTTAAAAGGGTGCAGAAAAGATTTACAAGGATGTTGCCAGACTGGAGAGTTTGAGCTACAGGGAAAGGCTGCATAGGCTGGGGCTATTTTCTCTGTTGGAGACTGAGGGATGACCTTGTAGAGGTTTATAAAATCATGAGGGGCCTGGCCATGAATAGCCATGGTCTTTTTCCCAGGGTAGGGCAGTCCAAAACTAGAGGGCATAGGTTTAAGGTGAGATGGGAAAAATTAAAACAAGATCTGAGGGGTAACTTTTACATGCAGAGGTGGTGCATGTATGGAATAACCTTACAGATGAAGTGGCAGAGGCGGATCCAATTGCAACATTTAAAAAGCATCGGATGGGTATGTGAGTAGGAAGGGTTTAGACGGATATGCTGGCCAAATGCTGGCAAATAGGTCTAGGTCAGATTGGGATGACTGATCGGCGCAAATGAGTTGGACCAAAGGGTCTGTTTCTGTGCTGTTCATCTCCATGATTCTATGACTCTACAGATGCAATGCCCAGGGAACGGCAGTGGCTGGGATGTGCTAACCAAGCCCAGACCGGTGACAGCGTTGGGGGTTCGCTACTCTGCAGTTCAATGCAGCCTTCTTAACAGTTCGACAGCTTTTGAGGAATTTTGTCTAACTTTTTTTCTCAGAAAAGGAAACGGATACGTCCAAAAAGAGTAACAACTTCAAGCTCTGAGCAATGAACCTAGGAGAAACAATAAAACTCAGAAGATACATTAATGTTTTGTCATATATTGTTCCAGCTCTCCCAGGCATTGCAACATAGGACCAAGTGGCTGCCAGGAAACACTATCTATTTATTTGCTTGTTATTTATTATGCCTGACAACCAAAGACAATTAGCTTAATCAAGAAAGAGCGGTCAAATTGGATGAGAATTTTTCCACTTCTGATCATACTTTAGTTTTGCTTTCTTTTGTGTGAGCTGGAGGGGAGAAGGAAACATTGTTCCCTTATTTCAGGTCTGTGATATGGGGCAGCACCCTGTATTGCAGATAGCCAAGAGTCTGCAGCAGTTAATCTTCAAATGCAAGGAACAACAACAAAAAGACACCTCAATAGAAAACAATTCACATACTTTCCTCTCCCTGGAGGTGGCCAGAAGGGGAAATCGCTGCATGGCTCAGTCTTGAACTCCCGGCCTCAGCATTGAATTGTATTCCTGGCCTCGAACTCCCAACCTCGAGATGAAACCCAGTGTGGACTGGTTTAGAAGAACTGTCCTTCTGAACTCTTATTTCTCTATTTTTTAATCGATTTATTGCTGGGCTTATCCATTTCTTTATTTTTCTCACTTTTTCATGAAGAATTTACACTAAAGAATCTGTACCTTCTAACCTTGGTGTCTAAGATGGCACCATTAGGGGTGATTCGTAAACTTTTCACTGTACTCATGTGAGTACATGCTGCAATAAAACTAATTCTACACAACCCCTTTTCTAAAATTTGTTGATAGTTGACATGGGCATTGCCAACTGGTCCAGCATTTTGTGCCCATCCCTGAGTGGCCAGCAGGGAGATCAGAGACAGCGACATTTCCTGTGGGTCTGGAGTCACATGTAGACCAGACCAGACCGGGACGGCAGATTTCCTTCCCTAAAGGATGTTAGTTTAACACAAGTGCTTAGTGAGAAGGTCCATTAGGGGCTTCCTCGATTGGCCAGCATTTAAGACCCTCAACTGTTGAATTAATAGCTGCTTAAAGGCCTCAGCTCACCACAGCCCCAACTAACTATCTTGCTGGCTTGTGAGAAAAATGGTTGATTTTCCAAATGGTGATCGGGGTTGTGAGGTTATAGGTGGGGTAAATGCCCTCCGTTTTCTCCAGTCCGGCACCTTTACAAACCAGCCCCATGGACACCCCCACCCCCTGCCTCCATCCTCTTCACCATGGGACCTTCTGAAGACCAGGTCTCAACCAACAGCCTGTAGGTACCATAAGGTGCCATCCTCTGATATGTTGGCAGCTTCCGGGCGAGGCAGGACTCTACTGTTGATGTTTGCAACAGGCCGAGAAGCTGACTAGTCCACGCTTAGGCACCAATTTGCTCAGAACCCCGAGAACTTTCTTTGTCACAGGAGGGCGGGAGAAGTCCATCGCCACCGAATGTTCCTGCCCCCACACTTAACGCTGTCAATCAGAGAATGGTGACCAATGTTTTATTCAATGTGAGAAATACGAATGACCGAGAAGATCTAAGGCATGCGGGGTGACAAGTGATTCATTTGTACAAAGCTGAGATAATCCCCATAATGGGTATTCCACTGAAGATTAGGCTGTACCTAGGCAGTAAAGAGGGCATGAAACCACTCGTGAGACTTGTTGCAAGGGTGGGGGACCTTGGTAATGTCGACAGGTTGGAGAGGAAGATGATGGAGATGGAGAAAAGAAGGTGAAGTGAAGATTACATTGAAGTTTTCAAAAGTATGAGGAGTCTGGGCAGAGTGCAAACCACTCCCATTGGTGGAAGGGCAATGGCCAATGGTTTAAAGTGATTGGTGAAGGATTGAATGACGATGCAATGACAACACAATGGAACGGTTTTCATGAGTGAGTGGCTTGGAACTGCAATATACTGCCTCAATGTGAGAGAGTCAGATTCGATCACTTTCAGTCAGGCATGAAATCAGTATCTGAAGAGAAAAACATTGCAGGGATACAAGGATAAAACAGGAGACGTGGTACTAGAGATAATGGGAACTGCAGATCCTGGAGATTCCAAGATAATAAAATGTGAGGCTGGATGAACACAGCAGGCCAAGCAGCATCTCAGGAGCACAAAAGCTGACGTTTCGGGCCTAGACCCTTCATCAGAGAGGGGGATGGGGGGAGGGAACTGGAATAAATAGGGAGAGAGGGGGAGGCGGACCGAAGATGGAGAGTAAAGAAGATAGGT
Organism: Stegostoma tigrinum; assembly: GCF_030684315.1. Taxonomy (NCBI): domain Eukaryota; kingdom Metazoa; phylum Chordata; class Chondrichthyes; order Orectolobiformes; family Stegostomatidae; genus Stegostoma; species Stegostoma tigrinum. The sequence goes on from NC_081379.1 coordinate 41,021,565, forward strand.
GGAGAGGGTGTAGGTGGGGAGGTAGGGAGGGGATAGGTCAGTCCAGGGAAGACGGACAGGTCAAGGAGGTGGGATGAGGTTAGTAGGTAGCTGGGGGTGCGGCTTGGGGTGGGAGGAAGGGATGGGTGAGAGGAAGAACCGGTTAGGGAGGCAGAGACAGGTTGGACTGGTTTTGGGATGCAGTGGGTGGGGGGGAAGAGCTGGGCTGGTTGTGTGGTGCAGTGGGGGGAGGGGATGAACTGGGCTGGTTTGGGGATGCAGTGGGGGAAGGGGAGATTTTGAAACTGGTGAAGTCCACATTGATACCATATGGCTGCAGGGTTCCCAGGCCATCATCTCCAACACCATTCATGACCTCATCACCTCAGGGGACCTCCCACCCACAGCCTCCAACCTCATTGTTCCCCAACCCCGCACGGCCCGTTTCTATCTCCTTCCCAAAATCCACAAACCTGCCTGCCCCGGTCGACCCATCGTCTCAGCCTGCTCCTGCCCCACCGAACTCATCTCCACCTATCTGGACTCCATTTTCTCCCCTTTGGTCCAGGAACTCCCCACCTATGTCCGTGACACCACCCACGCCCTCCACCTCCTCCAGGACTTCCAATTCCCTGGCCCCCAACACCTCATATTCACCATGGACGTCCAGTCCCTGTACACCTGCATTCCGCATGGAGATGGCCTCAAGGCCCTCCGCTTCTTCCTGTCCCGTAGGCCCGACCAGGCCCCCTCCACCGACACTCTCATCCGCCTAGCGGAACTCGTCCTCACACTCAACAACTTCTCTTTTGACTCCTCCCACTTCCTACAGACTAAGGGGGTGGCCATGGGCACCCGCATGGGCCCCAGCTATGCCTGCCTCTTTGTAGGTTACGTGGAACAGTCCATCTTCCGCACCTACACAGGCCCCAAACCCCACCTCTTCCTCCGGTACATTGATGACTGTATCGGCGCCGCCTCTTGCTCCCCAGAGGAGCTCGAACAGTTCATCCACTTCACCAACACCTTCCACCCCAACCTTCAGTTCACCTGGGCCATCTCCAGCACATCCCTCACCTTCCTGGACCTCTCAGTCTCCATCTCAGGCAACCAGCTTGTAACTGATGTCCATTTCAAGCCCACCGACTCCCACAGCTACCTAGAATACACCTCCTCCCACCCACCCTCCTGCAAAAATTCCATCCCCTATTCCCAATTCCTCCGCCTCCGCCGCATCTGCTCCCACGATAAGACATTCCACTCCCGCACATCCCAGATGTCCAAGTTCTTTAAGGACCGCAACTTTCCCCCCACGGTGATTGAGAACGCCCTTGACCGCGTCTCCCGCATCTCCCGCGACACATCCCTCACACCCCGCCCCCGCCACAACCGCCCCAAGAGGATCCCCCTCGTTCTCACACACCACCCTACCAACCTCCGGATACAACGCACTATCCTCCGACACTTCCGCCATTTACAATCCGACCCCACCACCCAAGACATTTTTCCATCCCCTCCCCTGTCTGCTTTCCGGAGAGACCACTCTCTCCGTGACTCCCTTGTTCGCTCCACACTGCCCTCCAACCCCACCATACCCGGCACCTTCCCCTGCAACCGCAGGAAATGCTACACTTGTCCCCACACCTCCTCCCTCACCCCCATCCCAGGCCCCAAGATGACATTCCACGTTAAGCAGAGGTTCACCTGCACAGCTGCCAATGTGGTATACTGCATCCACTGTACCCGGTGCGGCTTCCTCTACATTGGGGAAACCAAGCGGAGGCTTGGGGACCGCTTTGCAGAACACCTCCGCTCAGTTCGTAACAAACAACTGCACCTCCCAGTCGCAAACCATTTCCACTCCCCCTCCCATTCTCTTGATGACATGTCCATCATGGGCCTCCTGCACTGCCACAATGATGCCACCCGAAGGTTGCAGGAACAGCAACTCATATTCTGCCTGGGAACCCTGCAGCCATATGGTATCAATGTGGACTTCACCAGTTTCAAAATCTCCCCTTCCCCCACTGCATCCCCAAACCAGCCCAGTTCATCCCCTCCCCCCACTGCACCACACAACCAGCCCAGCTCTTCCCCCCCACCCACTGCATCCCAAAACCAGTCCAACCTGTCTCTGCCTCCCTAACCGGTTCTTCCTCTCACCCATCCCTTCCTCCCACCCCAAGCCGCACCCCCAGCTACCTACTAACCTCATCCCACCTCCTTGACCTGTCCGTCTTCCCTGGACTGACCTATCCCCTCCCTACCTCCCCACCTACACCCTCTCCACCTATCTTCTTTACTCTCCTTCTTCGGTCCGCCTCCCCCTCTCTCCCTATTTATTCCAGTTCCCTCCCCCCATCCCCCTCTCTGATGAAGGGTCTAGGCCCGAAACGTCAGCTTTTGTGCTCCTGAGATGCTGCTTGGCCTGCTGTGTTCATCCAGCCTCACATTTTATTATCTTAGACGTGGTACTAGCTGGGTTGCTCTTGCAGGAAGCTGGTAAGGATAAGGCCAAGTGTGCTGTAATCATTCTATAAAAGAATTTTCATGTGAGTAAGACTTTCCATTACCTAGGGAGCCTCCAGGACAGTTGATGGCTCATGGGCTTTGCTGGTCAGGGCACCGTTTATTGCCCAACCCTGTTGTCCTCAAGAAACTGGTGATGGGCTGCGTCCATGAATGACTAGCTGGACCATGTCAGAAGGTATTTAGAGTGAATCATATTGCTGTGAGTCTGGAGTCACATGTACCTTCACATCAGTGTACACATCAAAATTCATTTGGCACATGAACGGAAACATTTGGGGGAACATTGAAGGAACATGTCAGCAATGTTGAAGAGCAGGGAAGGAGGTAAAGTACTTTCAGAAGAACTTTCTAGATTTCAGACCAATGTTAGTTGTCAGAAGGAAAGTTGAAGGGAACAAAGAGTCTTGAAAAGTACGAATTGGAATGGGAGACAGTGCCACACATCTTGAATATAAAAGAAACCATGTGAGTTTATTGTATATAAATTCTTCCCAGCAGCAGCTCATCCAGAATTGCAATGGGAAAGTGGAGAATTATTGGAAATGAAGGACAGCAAAAGATTCAAGAGTAATGGGGGAAAAGCAGGAAGGTCAACCCACAATTTCATTGACTGGAAGACCTGACTTGATGGGCCAAATAGTCTACTCCTGCTGCCTTGTCTTATGGTCTTTGGTGATCAGGAGAGTCGGTAGGGTGAGCAAGCCTGGAAGACAGAAATAATTAATTAAATAAGCTACTTTGAGGTACCTTTAGAGATTCAAACAGGCTAAAAACATTCAGGGATCCTCTGCATCTCTTACACACTCCCCAGATCCACCAACACTTGCTCCCCACCACCTAACCCTCATAGAATCACAGAGGTACACAGCACAGAAGCAGGACCTTCGGCCAAACTAGTCCATACTGACCAGACTTCCTAAACTGAACTCCCATTTGCCGACATTTGGCTCATATCCCTGTCAACCTTTCCTTTCCATGTACCTGTCCAAAATGTCTTCTAAATGTTATAACGGTACCTGCCTCTACCACTTCCTCTGGCAGCTTGTTCCATATACACACCACCCTGTGTGAAAACGTTGCCTCCCTGGTCACTTTCAAACCTTTTCCCTCTCACCATAAATCTATGCCCTTTAGTGTTGGACTGTCCTACCCTGGAGAACAATTTTTCCATGTGTAGCTTTGCACCTCCCTCAACCACCCTCCCCATTGCACACCTTGCTAAATTATGCTTCTCATCTGTGATGCATGAGAGCCAAGAAAGTTTTGAAGTCCCATCACTTCCTTAGATAACTCAGCATAGACAGAAATCAATAATGGGATCTTCCTGGAACAATCCTGGGAATGAAGCTGAAGTAAGTAAGTATAGTATATATTATACATACAGAAATATGGCTTTATTAATGCACTGTGTGTGTACAAGTACATACAAGCTCATTTTGATACATATGTATGTTTGCACAGGTTTGTGTGTGTGTGTGTGTGTGTGTGTGTGTGCGCGCGCGTCTGTGTGTGTGTATGTGTGTGTGTGTGTGTGTCTGTGTGCGCGCGCGCGCATAAATATGTGTGGCTGTGTGTGTGTGTGTGTGTGTGTGTGTGTGTGTGTGTGTGTGTGTTCAAAGCTGTAGATTTGGCTCTGTTTCTGAATATCCGTGTTTGTTTTACATTGTGTGTGAACCTGTGTTTACCTGTAGCTGATTCTTGGCCTGTCTGATTGTTTGCCTGTACATTCCATCATTAATCACTAAGGCTACTCATCCTTCTTACACTTCCATACCTCTTATAATCTGGTACATTTAATCCTGACCCCAATCTGAGGAGGCAGTGCTGGGCAAGCTAATGGGGTGGCTAAAGGTAGACAAGTCTCCTGGCCCAAATGAAATGCATCCCAGGATATTAAAAGACTTGATGGGGGAAATAGCAAATGCACTAGTAATTATTTACCAAAATTCAATGGACACAGGGGTGGTTCCTACAGATTGGAAAACAGCCAATGTGATGCCACTGTTTAAAAAAGGAAGTAGGCAAAAAGCAGGTAACTATAGGCCAGTTAGCTTACCTCCAGTAGTGGGGAAAATGTTTGAATCCATCATTAAGGAAGAAATAGCAAGACATCTGGATGTAAATTGTCCCATTGGGAACACCCAGCATGGGTTCATGAAGGGTAGGTCTTGTTTAACTAATTTGGTGGAATTCTTTGAGGACATTACTTGCATGATGGACAATGGGGAACCTGTAGATGTGGTGTATCTGGATTTCCGGAAGGCATTTGACAAGGTGCCACGCCAAAGGCTGCTACATAAGATGAACTTGCACGGTATTACAGGTAATATATTGGCATGGATAGAGGATTAGTTGACCAGTAGAAAACAAGAGTAGGGGTAAATGGGTGTTTTTCTGGTTGGCGGTCAGTGGCTAGTGGTGTGCCTCAGGGATCAGTATTGGGACCTGAATTGTCTACAATTTACAAAGATGACTTGGAGTTGGGGACTAAGTGTGGTGTGTCCCAATTTGCAGATAACACTAAGGTGAGTGGTAGAGCAAAGTGTACAGAAGATACTGAAAGTCTGCAGAGGGATATAGATAGTGTAAGTGAGTGGGCAAAGGTCTGGAGATGGGGTACAATGTGGATAAGTGTGAGGTCATCCATTTTGGGAGGAATAACAGCAAAACGGACTATGTTTTAAATGGTAAAAAATTGCAGCACGCTACTGTACAAGGGGACTTGGGTGTCCTTGTGCATGAATCACCAAAAGTAGGATTGCAGGTACAGCAGGTAATTAAAAAGGCAAATGGGATTTTGTCTATCATTGCCTGAGGGATGGATTTTAAAAACAGGGAGGCTATGCTGCAGCTGTATAGGGTCCTGGTGAGGCCACACCTGGAGTACTGTGTGCAGTTTTGGTCTCCTCACTTGAGAAGGTATATACTAGCACTGCGGGGGGTGCAGGGGAGATTCACTTGGCTGATTCCAGATTTGAGAAGGTTGGATTATGAGGAGAGACTGAGTAGACTGGGATTATACTCATTGGAATTCAGAAGAATGAGGGGAGATCTTATAGAAACATGTAAGATTATGAAGGGAATAGATAAGGTGGAGGCAGGGAGGTTGTCTCCGCTAGCAGGTGAAACTAGGACTAGAGGGCATCGGTTCAAAATAAAGGGAAGCAGATGCAGGGCTGAGGTCAGGAGGAACTTCTTCACCCAAAGGGTTGTGAATCTGTGGAATTCCCGGCCCAGTGAAGCAGTTGAAGCTACCTCCCTGAATGTTTTTAAGGCAAGGCTAGATAAATTTTTGAACAGTAAAGGAATTAAAGGTTATGGTGAGCCGGGGAGGGGGGTGTGGGGTAAGTGGAGCTGAATCTCAAAGATCAGCTGTGACCTTATTAAATGGCAGGGCAGGATGGAGGGGCTGATTGACCTACTCCTGCTCCTAGTTCTTATGTTCTTATGTAATGTTCTACATGCCTCTGTGTGTGAATGATTGCCCAGATTGGGGTCAGAATTAAATGTACCAGGTTATAAGAGGTATAGGAAGGAGGAGTAGCCTCAGTGATTAATGATGGAATGACTTAAATGGAGAGAGTGAATGTGATCACAGGTAAACAGGCAGTGGATAATTTATGGGTAGAATTGAGAAATGGAAAAGAATTTCTGACTGTAGTTATACATACGATGCTTAATAGTAACTGTGAAGTGGTAGATTACCTAACTGCCGAGAGTGGCTCAGTGGTTAGCACTGCTGCCTCACAGCGCCAGGGATCTGGGTTCAATCCCTCCCTCAGGTGACTGTCCGTGTGGAGGTTGCACACTTTCCCAGTGCCTGCGTGGGTTTCCCCCAGGTGCTCCGGTTTCCTCCCACAGTCCAAAGATGTGCAGGTTAGATGGATTGGCTGTGGAAAATTGCCTGTAGTATTCAGGGATGTGTAGACTGTGGGTTACAGGGGATGAGTTCTGGTGGGATGCTCTGAGAGCCGGTGTGAAGTTGTTCAGCTGAAGGGCCTGTTTCCACGCTGTATGGATTCTATAAGGGAAATCAAGCAAGTGGCTAAAGCAATGGGACCAATGCAGATGTTAAGAGTCTTTGTTCACTATCATATGGATAGGGAGAAGTAATCTAACACATGTCACAAAGGGAATTAATTTCTTGATTCTGTATATTTTTTCCTAATTCATAGAATGCAGCTAAAGCTGACTGGACCTATTTACTGTTCATTTCTAATTGTATTGGAGAAAGTGGTCGCGAGCTGCCTTCCTGAACTGATAGTATAGGAAGGATGTTATTAAACCACAAATTGCAGTAACTCCACAAGAGGCCGGTATCCTGTCAAAGTCACCCTTTATTTGTATGTGCTTAGTACTTGATGCTGGTCCGACTTGCTGAGAATCAGTTCTCAGAATGAATAGACGTCTGACACTCCTGGTTATCTCTGTCAGCCAGGGCTCCCTGATTGGACCACGTTAACTGCACCAATCAGGGAACTCATATCCTCTGAGGTCCAACTGGCTGACCTCATCACAATCACTACAGAAAGTGTGTAAGCAAGATTTATAAGGAAGTTACTGAGAGTGGAAGGTTTGAATTAAAAGGACCAGCTGGATAGCCTGGGACTTTTTGCCCCTGGAGCGATTGGAGGCTAAGGGGTGATATTACAGAGGTTTATAAAATCACATGGGACATGGATAGGGTGACTATCTAAGGTCCTCTCCGCAGTGTAGGGGAATCAAAAACTGGACAGTATAGGTTTAAGGTAAAATGGGAACATTTTTCAAAGGGACCAGACGGGCAACTTTTTCACAAAGAGGGTGGTGCATGTTCAGAATGAGCTGCCAGAGGAAGTAGTAGAGGCAGGTACTATTACAACCTTTAAAAGACATTTGGATAAATATATGGGCAGGACAGGATTTGAGCCAAATGCAAACAGATGGGAACAGCTCAGTTAAGGAAACCTGGTTGGCATGGATGATTTGGGCCGAAGGGGCCATTTCCGTGTTGTATGATTCTATAACTCCTGTGGAGACGTTCTGGAGCTGAGATGACTGACCTCCAACAGACTCAGTTATCTTCTTATGTGCCAGGTACATCTCCAATTAACGGAGAGCTTTTCCCCTACACAGGTTTCGCTCATGCTCCTTGATGCCTTGCTCAGTCAAATGTGGCCTGTCATCAAGGCCTGTCACTCTCGCCTCACCTCTCGAATTTGGCTTTTTTGTGCAGGTTTGAACCAAGACAATAACGAGATCAGGAGCTGGCAAAACCCAAACTGGGCAGCACTGAGCAGGTTATTGCTGAGCTGGCGCTGTTTGATAGCACTGTTACTGACACCTTCCATCACTCTACTGATGATGGAGAGTAGGCTGATGGGGTGGTAATTGACCGGTTTGGCTTTGTCCTGCTTTTTGTGTACAGGGCAGACATTGGCAAATTTTTCATATTGTCAGATTGTTGCCGGTGGTGTAGCACAACAGGAACACCTTGGTTTGTGCCCATGTTTGACCTGAAGCCCCAAGACTTCATAGAGTTCTGTGCAAACACTCAGGTTTCCTAGGGCTGCTTCCATCCAACTGTATACCACTGTGGGTCCGTCTTCCTGTGGAACAGGACATACCCAGGGATGGCGCTGGTGGTGCCTGGGACATAAAATATGATTCTGCTAGCCTGCCCACGTCAGACTATAATTTTGACTAGTCTGTGAGATTGCTCCCCTGTTTGGCATTACCCTCAATGGGAAGTGTTAAAAACAATGTAATGTGATATAGAACCAGTTCATACCTATAAGGGGAAAAATTTCACTTGCTAAATTGATAGCCATGGACAATTAAAGAACTATAGGTTAAATTAAAACCTAAAGTACATATGTGAAACAAGACCGAAATAAAAACAGAAAGTGGTGGAGAAACTCAATAGGTCTGAACAAACAAAGAGCCACATTGAACTCAAGAAGTAAATGCTGTTTCTCTCTCCATTGCTACCAAATCAGTTTGTATTTCCTGATCTACGGTATAGAATCTTTACAGTGCAGAAAGAGGCCATTCAGCCCATCAAGTCTGCACCAAGCTTCTGAAGAGCATCCTTACCCTATACCCTGCATTTAGCATGGCCAATCCACCGAGCCTGCACATCTTTGGACTGTGGGAAGAAACCCACACAAACACAGGGAGAGTGTACAAACTCCACACAGACAGTCACCTGAGGGTGGAATCAAACCTGGCTCCCTGGTGCTGTGAGGCAGCAGTGCTAACCTCTGAGCCACTGTGCCATCGCATACCTGTAGTGCTTTGCTTTGATTTTAGTGTACAATAATGTAAAACTTGGTGAATGAGGAAGATCCAAAAAACTGCAAAAAGGATGTCAAGAACAGATAGTAAAAACTGCAAAAAGGCGAGTATGGGAAGAAACTGCAAAAAGATAATAAAATTAACACAAAAATCTTTTACTTCCATATTAAACAAAGGAGGGTGTCCAGAAATAATGTGAACGCTTTGAAAACTGATATGTCACTGAAAATAAGGAAGCAGTAAACATGCTGAAGAATCGTTCTCTGTCAAGATTTTACAGTAGAGGAAAAGGTCAGCAAGCCAGATATCCCAAGGAAGCAAGTATTGAACCAGGAGCATGTCAAAATTAGCATAAACGAAGCAACATTAATGAACAAAATAATGGCACAGAAGAGTGACAAATGCTAAGGTTGAGGTGGTTTCCATAACTGGTTTTTAAAGGAAGCAGGGAAGATTGTTGCCAAGACTTGAAAATATAGTATAAAAAGTTGTCCACATCACTCTGTTGGTTAAGGAAGATGAGCGAGGGAAACTGTTGGGAAATACCTAATGTCTATAATTAATGAGGAGTTTGGGCTCAGAGTTTCTGAGGCTGAGTTACAGACACTCTGACATGTCACGTTGAAGAAAACCGATGAGGAATTTCCAATGGAAAGGGTTAGATCTGATTTTCATAATCCATACTGGTATCAGCAGGACAAGGGCAGTGTTTCTGCATTGTCAGTATGAAATCTAGGCACCAAATCAAGAAGCATAATCTCAATGGTAAGAATCTCCGGATCATTACCTTAACTATGTGCAAATTGGCACAGGACGAATACGATTCAAGAAATGAATGTGTGGTTCAAAGGCTGATGTGACGCAAGGTTGGTTCCAGTTTGTGGGGTGCCAGCACCCAGTGCTGGGGAATTGTGGAATTTGTGCAATTGGGCACCGGGGAAGGGTCACCGGACCCGAAACTTTAACTCTGATTTTTTCTTCACAGATGCTGCCAGACCTGCTGAGCTTTTCGAGCAACTCCAGTTTCAGTTCTGCACAGTTGGAGTGGATCCCCTCACTCCAACTGTGCAGAACTGTGCTGAAGCTTGTGTTCTAACAAGGCTCACAAACAAAGAACTATAGAGAAATTTGAAGCTAACTGGTGGAGATTAGGGGTAAAATTTGTGAAGAAGTAATAATTCAAAGAGTAGAGGCAAGATAATGGAGAGCGGTATTAAACAGGAAATGATAAACAGATTGTGACAGGAAGGGATAAAAGGTACAAATATTAAGGTTAAATCAGTAGACACACTAGAGATCACAAAAACAATAAAAGGATAAAGTTAAAGGTTTTGCATCTAAATGTGCGTAACATTCATAACAAAACAGGTGAACTGAACACAAATAGAAAACAATAAATACGATCAGAGATGATGGGAACTGCAGATGCTGGAGAATCCGAGATAACAAGGTGTGGAGCTGGACGAACACAGCAGGCCAAACAGCATCTCAGGAGCAGGAAAGCTGTGTTCATCCAACTCCACACTTTGTTAATACGATCAGATATTCAGTTCTGGGACATAGCTACAGGATGACATGGACTGGGGTCTGAATATTGAAGGGTACATGATGTTTTGAAAGGATAGGGAGCTAGGAAGAGGTGGGGGTTGGCTCTGTTAATCAATAATATGTTTAGGACAATAGTAAGGGATGATCTAAGTTCAGGAAAACAGGCCACAGAAACATCAGAGATAGTAAGAACTGCCCATGCTGGAGTCAGAGATAACACAGTGTGGAGCTGGATGAACACAGCAGGCCAAGCAGCATCAGAGGAGCAGGAAAGTTGACGTTTCGGGTCAGGACCCTTCTTCAGAAATGGGCCTGCGATAGGCCACAGAAACATGCTGGTAGACTCGATAAAAAATAAAAGCAAGAGGTTGCTTGTTACAAAACTGTGCACATCTGCCAATGTGGTATACTGTGTCCATTGCACCCGGTGCGGCTTCCTCTACATTGGGGAAACCAAGCAGAGGCTTGGGGACCGCTTTGCAGAACACCTCCGCTCGGTTCGCAATAAACAACTGCACCTCCCAGTCGCAAACCATTTCCACTCCCCCTCCCATTCTTTAGATGACATGTCCATCATGGGCCTCCTGCAGTGCCACAATGATGCCACCCGAAGGTTGCAGGAACAGCAACTCATATTCCGCTTGGAAACCCTGCAGCCCAATGGTATCAATGTAGACTTTACCAGCTTCAAAATCTCCCCTTTCCCCACCGCAACACAAAACCAGCCCAGTTCGTCCCCTGCCCCCACTGCATCCCAAAACCAGCACAGCCTGTCTCTGCCTCCCTAACCTGTTCTTCCTCTCACCCATCCCTTCCTCCCACCCCAAGCCGCACCCCCATCTACCTACTAACCTCATCCCACCTCCTTGACCTGTCCGTCTTCCCTGGACTGACCTATCCCTTCCCTACCTCCCCGCCTGTACTCTCCTCTCCACCTATCTTCTTTACTCTCCATCTTCGGTCCGCCTCCCCCTCTCTCCCTATTTATTCCAGTTCCCTCTCCCCATCCCCCTCTCTGATGAAGGGTCTAGGCCCGAAACGTCAGCTTTTGTGCTCCTGAGATGCTGCTTGGCCTGCTGTGTTCATCCAGCTTCACACTTTGTTATCTCAGGAAAGTATGTATTGACTGATAATGGTACTGAATAAAATATTGAGCTGTGGACTAACAGGTGCGAAGGTCTTGAAGAATTTCATCCTAGAGTCTTAAAATAAGTGGCTGGTGAGTGGTTTTAATTTGCTTTAAATCCCTTGATTGAAAGATGCCGAATGTAACTGTTTTATTCAAAAAAGATAGGGAGACAGAAAGCAGGAAAATACAGGACAGTTAGCTTAATATATATCAGAGAGATACTTTGAGAAGCTATTATCAAAACTGTTATAGTCGGGCTCCAACCCCGCACAGCTCATTTCAACCTCCTGCCAAAAGTCCACAAACAGGACTGTCCAGGTAGACCCATTATTTCAGCCTGGTCATGCCCCACAGAACTCATCTCTTCCTACCTTGACTCAGTCTTCTCCGCTCGGTCTGATCCCTCCCACATACATCCATGATTCATCTGACGCCCTACGTCGGTTTCAAAGCTTCCAGTTTACCGGCTCCAGCTACCTCCTCTTTACCATGGATGTGCAATCCCTTTGCACATCCATTCCCCACCAGGAGGGTCTTAGGGCTCTCCGCTTCTTCCTGGAGCAAAGACCTGAAACATCCCCACCTACCACCACCCTCCTCTGCTTGGCCAAGCTTGTCCCCACCCTCAACAACTTCTCTTTCAACTCCTCTCATTTTCATTCGGTAAGAGGGGTTGCCATGGGTACCCACATGAGCCCTAGTTATACCTGTCTCTTCGTGGGGTACGTGGAACATTCCTTGTTCCAGTCCTATTCCGGCCCCATCCCGCAAGTCTTTCTCCGATACATTAATTACATCATCGGTGATGCTTCCCTCTCTCATTGAGATTTCGAAACCTTCATCAATTTTGCCTCCAATGTCCACCCTGCCATCACTTTCACCTGGTCTATCTCTGACTCCTCCCTTCCCTTCCTCGACATTTGTGTTTCCACTTCTGGGGATAGACTGGCCACTAATATCCATTACTAACCCGCTGACTCCCACAGCTACCTGGACTATACATCCTCACATCCCTCCCCATCCTCTCAGTTCCTCCGTCTCCGTCGCATATGTTCAGATGAGGCCAACTTTGACAAGGGAGCCTCCATAATGTCCTCATTCTTCCTCAACCAAGAATTCCCCAGTTCCACGCTGACAAAACCCTCAATCGTGTCCGACCCATCTCCTGCACTTCTGCCCTCAACCCTTCTCTTCCCTCCCGCAACAGTGATAGGGTCCCCCTTATCCTCACCTACCATCCCACCAGCACCACATCCAGAAGATCATCAGACGCCATTTCCGCCACCTCCAGCAAGATGCCACCACCAGACACATATTCCCCTCCCTTCCCTTATCCGCCTTCTGCAGGGACCGTTCCCTCTGGGACACCCTGGTCCACAGTCCCTTCGCCCCCAAAACCTCCCCACAGCCCTACGGCACCCCACCCTGTAACCGGCGAAGGTGCAACACCTGCGTGTTTACCTCCTCCCTCCGCAGTATACAAGGGCCCAAACATACCTTCCAGGTGAAGCAACACTTCACCTGCACTTCCAAGAATCTACTGCATTTGCTGCTCACAATGTGATCTCCTCTACATTGGAGAAATGAAGCGTAGACTTGGTGACCACTTTGTAGAACATCTACGTTCTGCTGGCAAAAAAGACCCTGAACTACCTGTTGCCTGCCACTTCAATGCACCACCCTGCTCTCTGGCCAACATCTCTGTCTCTGGCTTGCTACAGTGTTCCAGTGAAGCCCAACGCAAGCTGGAGGAGGAACACCTCATTTTCCACTTGGGGACCCTACAGCCTTCCAACTCAATTTTGAGTTCAATAATTTTAGGGCCTGAACTCTCCAATGTCCCAGCCCCCACCCCACACACCAGGCCTTGTTACCACACAGCCTGCCACTATACACCCTGTTGTTAGTCACTAACAGTCCCCATTAACAACTATTCACCCTCCCAGCCTGATCGTTAGCAACTCCTTTGTCTGTCCAACTGTCTTTCTCTCTCTTTGGGCTCTATCTTATTGTTACTCCCTACCCCATCCAAGTCCCTATTTTCTGCATCTAAACTGACATTTTCCCAGCCACCATCTGAGGAAGGGGCACTGGACCCGAAACATTAACTCTGCTTTCTCCTCCACACATGCTGCCAGACCTGCGGAGCTTTTCCAGCAACTTTGTTTTTGTTATAATAGGGCCGTTGGAAAACTTAAAAGTAATGAAGAATAGGAAAGTGAAAGGGAAATTCTGTTTAACCAACTTATTAAACACCTTTGACAATGTGACATGTTCTGTAGATAATGGGGAACCAGTGGGTATGGTATACATGGACTTTCAGAAGGTATTTGATAAAGTTGATGAGGTCATTGTTTCCTTAAGGGAGTGCAGCCAGAGCCACGTTTATGGCATGCCAGGTGTATAGGAGTGGAGGAAGAAGAGAGGAATGGTAGTGAGAGGAGACTCATTAGTTAGAGGAATAGACAGGTATTTCTGTGCCCACAGCCATGACTGCAGGGTGGTATCCACCTCCCTGGTGCCAGGGTCAAGGATGTCACATAGCAGCTCCCGGGCATTCAGCTGGGGAAAAACAATTCAAGTTGGTACCAATAACACAGATAGGAAGGAGGTTATGGTCCTGCAATCAGAATTTAAGGAACTAGGTAGAAAATTAGCTGACCAAATTCTGTTGAGGATTGTTTATTGGTTATATAGCATGGTAATTTTGGGCCTTTAGGGAACCAGGTAGAAAATTAGCTAACAGGAAGCAATAGATGTAAAAAGGTAACTTTTGGTTGGCAACGTGGAATGAATGACATGCCTCAGAGATCAGTGCTGGGATCTCAACTTCTTCCAGTTCATACCAATGACCTGGATGAAAGGACTGAACGTATGATTGTTAAATTTGTGGATGAAGCAAAGATAGATAGAAAAGTCAGTTGTGGAGAGACCACGTGGAAGCTACAAACTGATGCAGACAGTTCAATGAGTCGACATACATTTGGCAATTAGGGTAAAATGTGGGAAAATATGGAATTATTCATTTTGCCAGAAAGGATAAAAAGAAAGCATCTTATTAAATAAAGAGAAATTACAGAGCTCTGAATTGCAGAGAGATGTGTGTCACGGAATCACAGAGTTATACAGTACAGGAGAGGCCCATCGGCATGTCAAGTCTGCTCTGACAAAGCAACACTAAATCTACACAAGTCCCACTTCCCAGCACTTGGCCCATAGCCTTGAATGTTATTATATTTCAAGTGTTCATCCAGATACTTCTTAAATTTTGAGAGATTTCCCACCTCAACTACCCTCCCAGGTCCATTCCAGCCCATCATCTTCTGAGTAAAAAGATTTCACCTCAAATCACCTCTAGACCTCCTGAATTTCACCCTAAAATATATCCCCTTGTTCTTGTCCCTTCAGCTGAGGGAAACAGCTGCTTCCTATCTACCTTGTCCGTTCTCCTCATAATCTTATACACCTCAACCAGGTCTCCTCTCAGTCTTCCCTGTTCCAAAGAAAAAAACCTGAGCTTATCCAGCCTTTCTTCGTAGTTAAATTGCCCATCCCAGGTAATAACCTGGCGTATCTCCTCTGCACCCCCTCCAGTATAATCACATCTTTGTTTAGTGTGGAGATCAGAACTGTACACAATACTCCAGCCGTAGCCTAATCAAAGTTTTGTTTGGCTCCAACATAACATGCTTACTGCTGCAATCTATTGCATAACTGAAAAATGTAAGTGTTTTCTTACCTACCCTATTAACCTGTCCTGCTGTCTTCAGGGATCTGTGGTCAAGCATCCCAAGATCCCTCTGTTCCTCTGAGCTTCCTCATGTCCTGTCATTCATTAAATACTCCCTTGTCTTGTTACTTCTTCAAAAGTGCACTTTGCACTTTTCAAAATTAATTCTATCTGCTACTAATATAGCCATCTGATCAATCCCTCTATATTATTTTGTAATCTAAAAACTTCTTTGTCACCGTCAACCACCCAGCCAATTTTTACGTCTCTCCCAATGGAGATTAATTCTCTCCTTCAGATTGCAAAAGAGCTTGAATCACAGAAGGCTGGTATAAAGGTACAACAAGTAGTTAGGCAAGCCAACAAAACCATATTATTACCACAAGGGGAGTTGAATACAAAAATAGGGAGGTTATCCTTCAGTTAGACAGGGCATTATTGCAATCAGATTTGGAGTACTGTGTACAGTATTGCTCTCCTTATTTAGGAACAATGTAGATGCATCAAAAGCAATTTAGAGAAAGTAATACCTGGAATGGAGAGGTTGTCTGTTAAAATAAGTTTGGACAGGCTGGATTTGTATCTGCTGGAGTTTGACAAATGAAATATGTAAGTTCCTGCAGAGTTTTGACAGGATAGAGAAGTGGAGAGGATGTTCCCTCCTACAAGAGAGTCAAGAGCTAGAAATCACTATTAAGCAATAATGTGTCACCCATTTATATACAGAGGTGAGGCTATGTTTATTTTATCTCACTGTGTTATTAGTCTTTAGAGCCCACTTCCTCAAAGAGCAGTGGAAGCAGCATCTTTGAATATTTTTGAAATAGAGGTAGATACATTTTTGATAAGTTAAAGGATGAAATGTTATTGAGGAAGGGCTGGAAAGTGGAATAATCAACTCACCAATGATCTTATTAAATAAGGGAGTAGGCTTGAGGACCTACTCCTTCTCCTAATTCATATATGCATACGTCTATACGTTAGTATGTCTGATGAACTAGATTGGGTTTTTGATGAGATAACTAAATTAATAGAGGAGGGAATGTCAATGAATGTTATTTATCCGCTTTCAGAAGACATTTAATAAAATGTCTCATAAGAGACTGTTATCTGAATGAAAGCTCATGGAATTGAAGGCAATTCATTGACTTGTTTTGGAAATTGTACGAGTAGCCTGAGGCGGAGAGTAGGGACAATGAGCTGATACTCTATTTGGGACAGTCTAATGAGTGCCCTCCCGCAATGATCTATGTTGGGGTCTTTGACTATACATTGTATTTACTGCTTAGATAATAGAAAGCCACATAACCTAATTTACCAATGATACAAATCTAGGCAGACAGAAGTGTGAGATCTTGATATAGATTAAGTAAATGGCAAAAGTGAGGCGAAGAGATTTTAGTGTATGCAAATATGAGATCATTCACTCTGGAATTAAATAAATGTAGAAAGGGTACTTCATGAAAGGCTACAAATATTGGAAATCCACTTTGGTGTTTCAGGTACATTGAACATTAGATTCCCAAGAACGGGTACAGAGAGTAATTCAAAAGGCGAAAGGAATGCTAGTTTTCATATGACGAAGACTGGAATATAAAGGGACAGAAGTCTAGCTTTAACCCTCCATGTGAAGTAATGTGAGGTGCAGGACTCGATGGCAGTTGGAGATGAAGAGGTTGAGGGAGGGTAGGAGGCCTGGGGGTGGTGTCCAGGAGGAGGACTTGTGTTGGAAGTGGGTGAAGGGGTCAGTGGAGGGAGGGTTAGGTTCCCGGATGAAGAAGTAAGCGTGGAGGCGAAAACAGCGGAAAAACTGCTCTATATCCAAACGTGACTGGTATTCGTTGATGTGTGGTTGTAGGGGGACAAACTTGACGGTAGTTGGAGATGAAGAGGTCAAGGGAGGGTAGGTCCCTCTTCCGCACCTACACAGGCCCCAAACCCCACCTCTTCCTCCCTTACATTGATGACTGTATCGGCGCCGCCTCTTGCTCCCCAGAGGAGCTCGAACAATTCATCCACTTTACCAACACCTTCCACCCCAACCTTTGGTTCACCTGGGCCATCTCCAGCACATCCCTCACCTTCCTGGACCTCTCAGTCTCCATCTCAGGCAACCAGCTTGTAACTAATGTCCATTTCAAGTCCACCGACTCCCACAGCTACCTAGAATACACCTCCTCCCACCCACCCTCCTGCAAAAATTCCATCCCCTATTCCCAATTCCTCCGCCTCCGCCGCATCTGCTCCCAGGATGAGGCATTCCACTCCCGCACATCCCAGATGTCCAAGTTCTTCAAGGACCGCAACTTTCCCCCCACAGTGGCCGAGAACGCCCTTGACCGCGTCTCCCGCATTTCCCGCAACACATCCCTCACACCCCACCCCCACCACAACCGCCCAAAGAGGATCCCCGTCATTCTCACACACCACCCTACCAACCTCCGGATACAACGCATCATCCTCCGACACTTCCGCCATCTACAATCCGACCCCACCACCCAAGACATTTTTCCATCCCCACCCTTGTCTGCTTTCCGGAGAGACCACTCTCTCCGTGACTCCCTTGTTCACTCCACACTGCCCTCCACACCCGGCACCTTCCCCTGCAACCGCAGGAAGTGCTACACTTGCCCCCACACCTCCTCCCTCACCCCCATCCCAGGCCCCAAGATGACTTTCCATATTAAGCACAGGTTCACCTGCACATCTGCCGATGTGGTATACTGTATCCATTGCACCCGGTATGGCTTCCTCTACATTGGGGAAACCAAACGGAGGCTTGGGGACCGCTTTGCAGAACACCTCCGCTCGGTTCGCAACAAACAACTGCACCTCCCAGTCGCAAACCATTTCCACTCCCCCTCCCATTCTTTAGATGACATGTCCATCATGGACCTCCTGCAGTGCCACAATGATGCCACCCGAAGATTGCAGGAACAGCAACTCATATTCCGCCTGGGAACCCTGCAGCCCAATGACATCAATGTGGACTTCACCAGCTTCAAAATCTCCCCTTCCCCCACTGCATCCCAAAACCAGCCCAGTTCATCCCCTCCCCCCACTGCACCACACAACCAGCCCAGCTCTTCCCCTCCACCCATTGCATCCCAAAACCAGTCCAGCCTGTCTCTGCCTTCCTAACCTGTTCTTCCTCTCACCCATCCCTTCCTCCCACCCCAAGCCGCACCTCCATCTCCTACCTACTAACTGCATCCCGCCCCCTTGACCTGTCCGCCTTCCCTGGACTGACCTATCCCCTCCCTACCTCCCCACCTATACTCTCCTCTCCACCTATCTTCTTTTCTCTCCATCTTCGGTCCGCCTCCCCCTCTCTCCCTATTTATTCCAGAACCCTCACCCCATCCCCCTCTCTGATGAAGGGTCTAGGCCCAAAACGTCAGCTTTTGTGCTCCTGAGATGCTGCTTGGCCTGCTGTGTTCATCCAGTTTCACACTTTATTATCTGTGAAGTAATGTGAGAAGTTTTGGACATTACATCTTTAGAAAGATATGACAATGGAGAAACTGCATTGTACATTTACCCGAATGAAAAGCAAAGGTGAAGTCACCAGTGTTTTACCTGACGATATATAGGGTTGCTGTCCCATTAGAGAGAGTCAACTGGTGGTGGTTTAACCTGAGAGTCACCATGCTTCAGGTGAGGGGTAGGGTTGAGAAGGAGAATCTTTCCTGGTAACCTCAGGTTGGCATCTCATTTGTAGATATGCCTCTCCTCAAATCCTCACTGAAGAAGGGTTGGCCCTAGGTTGATTGGAATGTAGAGTGGGCATACACAGAACCATGTAGTTACAGACTGAATACAATTCTGCTGCTGGTGCTGATGGCCCACAGTGCCTCATGGATGCTCAGTTTTGTGTTGCTGGGTCAGTTCTGAATCCATGCCATTTACAGTGATGGTAATGCCACAGAGTGAGGTAGTCACTATCCTGGTGTGAATGTTGGGATTTCATCACTATCAAGTTTCTAGGTGATGGACTTGTAAGTCTCCCATCCAGAGTACAATCTGTGCCCAGACTACTCTCGGTGCTTCTTCCAATTGATGTTCAACATGGAGTAAAACTATTCCTTTAAGTTAATGGGCTGGCGTTAAGTGACAATCAGCAGGAGGTTTCTTTTCTCATTTTTGACCCAACGCCATGAGATTTCTTAGGGTCCCCGCTGAGGACTCCCAGGACCATTTCCTCTGACTGTGTAGCTCTGTATCCTGCACTAAGAAGAGACAACACTACCAGAAATATTCTCTTGGAAGTAAATATCTTGGGACACCTTAATGCTGTGATAGGTGCTATAAAAATTTTCTTTCTTATTTAGTTAGGAGACAAAAACAGGAAACTCTGGAAGCCTACAGTAATTTAATTAGCACTTTTAAAGTATTAAGTCATTGTTGAGCTGTAATCCATACTCAATGTGCCCTTAATCTGTTCCTCTCTCCTTTCTCCTGCTGCCTATTTCGGATCTCCAGCACTTCCAGTCATTTTCCTTGTGTTTTTTGACTGATGTAAGGTGAGGACCTTTCCTGTTACAAAGCCTTATCAGCCAGCCTTGATTTTTTTTTATTCTAATGTAACTAATCTCAGCCGGGAGGATGGGGTTGGAAAGCAGACCGATGGTAACATCACCCACATCATCCTTGGGTGGAAAGACCCAGGTTCTTTGCTGCCGCTTGGTGAATTCCAGTGGAGAACCGGGGAAAACAACCAGACATGGATCAACTGTGCCAGGCTCTCAGAGGAATAGCCAGCTGATAAGACAGCACCTTCCAAACTCATGACCTCTTCCATCCAGAAGGACAAGGGCAGTGGATACATGGGAACACCATCCCCTGCAAGTTCCCCTCCAAGCCATCCTGACTTGGAAATATATCTTCATTCCTTCACTGTCTCTCGGGCAAAATCCTGGAAGTACCTCCCTTAGGGCATTGTGGGTCTATCTACAGCAGGACTGCAGAGATTCAAGAAGACAGCTCACCACCACTTTCTCAAAGACAACTAGGGACGGGGTAGAAATGCTCCTCCAGCCAGTGACCACCATGTCCTACAAGTGAATTAAAAAAAACATAATTTCTGATTAGGCATGAAGGGTGACAAAGTGTGAAGGGGCAGTTGGTATCTGAGGCGGGGGGGGCGCAGCTGACCCTGTCAGAATATGGGGTGCTGCTACTCTCCGAGCATGGGAATGAGCAAAAACGGAAGCAGGGGATTGAACAAAATCCGGGAGAATAAGAAGTGAGAAAGAGAACAACGGCTTGCACTCAGTCATGAAGCAATTTTAGAAATTTTTTTGCAGTGATTCTGGAGGGTCTGGGAATAGATTTTTGACTCTGAGATGGTGTAAACCAGGCCATGGTGAATCTCAGTGAATGCCTCACTCCCCACCTCTGATTTTTAATTACTGTTGACTTCTAATCAGACGAGATGTAGAACAGACGGCCGAGTCACTACCTCCTGTTTTAGGCTGTTTTTTTAAAAACTCGCCATCTCCCTCCCGTGACCCCAGGGAAGGTGGTGAATCCCCTGCCCCCTCCTGATCGCAAGGGTGACCTGGGCACAAGCTGCATAGTTTGGAGAAAGGAATGCGATCCTGAGGCACTTTCCTGTCACTGAGCGTCAGCAGCTCCTTTTCAAAGAAGTGATGAAGAGATTCGGCCTTTTACACAAACACTGAATGAGTGCTTTCTGTCTGGAGGGGCCCGCTCTTTTGATCTGCCTGGCTAATTCTGCTCCCCTCCCCATCATAATAAACAGGCTGACACTTCCAGTTTTCATTGTCTGTGGCTAATAATCTCACAGTAACAGGAGGTGTTTGTCTAATCAGTGCGGACTGAGTTGAATTGGAGAATTGGAACGTTGTTTCAGTGGCTGTAGCTGACTTTATCACCAACACATCCCCTGAATGGTTCAATGGGCTAATGTGTGTTGGGACAGAGAGACACAGAGGGATTGTGGGTAATACTGGAAGGTAACCATTAACCCATCACCAATTAGCCAGCATGTCACACCATACATGGACTCCTTGGTCAATCAGGCACGGTCCTGAGGCTAATAAAACCAGGACATCCACCACCTCAACCCTCAACCTGCATGCCAGCGCCACGGAGGGTGAGGGTCTCAATATTTTGGGAACAGTTCAAAAAGCACTGCCAGAAGAGCTGCGGATGCTGCAAATCAGGATCAAAAACAGACGTTGCTGGAAAAGCTTAGTATTTGTGAAGAAAAAGTCCGAGTTAAAGTTTCAGATCCAGTGACCCTTCCTCAGAACAGTCCTGTTCCGAAAAGCATTGCCAACAAATCCCTGTTGAGAAATAGACACTCAATTTGGGGACTTAGATCTGACCATAAAGCCCCTTCTTCAATGCCTCTCCCCTCATTGAAATCCAGCGTGTACGGGATGAGAGAGCTGCAGGCTGCCCATAATCAAAACATCACAATGCTGAAGCAGGCCATTCTGCCCATCAAGTCCACTTGGACCATCTGAAGAGCACCCGACCCAGACCCAGACCCAGACCCATCCTATCCCTGCATTTCCCCAGGGCTAACCCACTGAGCCTGCACATTGTGGTGCAATTTAGCATGGCCAATCCACCTAACCTGCACATGGGACGACAGCCACACGGACGCCAGGAAAATGTGCAAACTCCACACAGACAGCCACCCAAGGGTGGAATTGAACCGAGCTCCCTGGCGCTGTGAGGCAGCTGTGCTAACCACTGAGCCACTGTGCTGCCCAACTGCTAAAGATTTCACACGTGAATGAGGGGGACAAATTAGGAAAGATAATGGCATGTTATTTGTCCTAAGAGGAACTGAATATAAAAATAGGAGGTAATCCTTCAGTTATACAGGGCACATTTCTGGAGTACTAAGTACTATAATGGTCTCCTTATTTCAGAAAGGATGCATATACATTGATAGCAGTTGAGAGTTTGACGAGAGTAAGATCAGGAACAGACAGGTTGTGATGTGAAGTAAGATTGAATGGGCCAGGCTTGTGTCCAGGCTGGTGTACGAAAGAGTGAGCAATGACTTGATTGAAACATATAAAATCCTGAGGGGAGGGGTCTTTGTCAGGTGGATGTGGAGAGGACATTCCCCCTGGGGTGGGAAAATCTAAAGCCAGGGGGTCATAGTTTAAAAAGAAGGCTTCGTCCGTGTAAAACAGAGAAAAGCTCTCTCACCGAGGCTCAATTCCTCAAAAGACGGTGGAGACCTGGAATATTTTTAAGGCTGAGGTAGATGATTCTTGATCAGCATTGGGAGTGAAAAACAGTGGGGGAGGCAGTGGATAGGTGGGGAACGTGGAGTAAACGGATAACACACGATCTTATTGGATAGCAGGGCAGCCTCGAAGGGCCGAATGGATAATTCCTTCTCCATGTGGCTCAAGCCTGTTGTCATTTGATACCCCAACATCTTGCTGGGTCCTTGTGGGAAATCTGAGTGGACAGAATGGCTACTTTGTGTAGCAGCTACATTTTCAGAACAGGATCCACCGAATACCTGCCATGCAAGATTAAGAATTTTAATCTGTTTTTAAAAACATGTGAATGACTGAAGCTATCAAATTATTGTTAGAAATCAAAACGGACTTTCTAATACCCTTGATGGAGAGATCAAACCTGACCTTCTTGCACTGTTAGCCATTTTTCAGTAACAGTCTCACCTCAGAGTTGTAAAGTTCAAATAGTTCAAATCCCACTCTCGGACATGAGCATAAAAATCAGGGTTAACTCTCCAGAGGGAGTGATGTACCTCAAAGGTATTGTCTTTCAGATGAGAAATTAAACCAAAGTCCTGTCTACCCATGTGGATGGATGTAGAAGCTGTTGTGGTAAGGGGAATTATCTCTGTCTAGTGTTTATTCTTCAACCAACATCACAAAAAAGAGCAGATTATCTGATTATTATCACTTTGCTACTTGTGGAAGCTTGCTGTGCAGATATTGGTTAATACACCTCCTACCTTACAACAGCGACTGCACTTCAAAATTCACTTCATGAAGCACTTTGGGACATCCTGCGGTTGTGAAAGGTGCTACTCAATGCAAGTCTTCCCATTTTTGTTGTTTTACAAGTGCCTCCATGCATTCCCACATAAATGAGTTGAAACTGCCGTCTGAAGTGGGCTCTCAAGTTGGCATGGCCAACAGGAGATGGAGAATAAATGCCAGCCTTGCCACATCTGGAGAATGGGAAAGATGGAGCGGTGGGCAGCAGAGGAATTTCAGCAGCGCAAGCAGGAGGGAGGAGCACCCGATGACATGGAGGGACTTGTTCCTGTGAAGTGTCTAGGGACACTTTACCATATTAAAGCATTTATATTTAAGCAGGTTGTTGAGAATGGGCATTGCAAAATGATTTCCCGAAAATAGTTGAGTCACCTTCCTTCTGTTTGCAGATGGTGAACAGTCGAACTTTAATAAAGATTTGATCTAAAAAATTTACTGGCCATACCCAACCGAGACTTTCTGTGATTCACACTGGAGGGTTCGTAAAACAAGGGTCATGAATACTCGTAAACTCAGGAAAAAAAGCAATTACTTATTTCTGTACTGTTGCTTGTTGGATAGTATGTAATCAGCATCAGTTGTAGAAACTACAGCCTGAAATGTACCACAATAATGCTGCTTCCTTCCATTGTACAGCCGTGCAAGAACAGTTACACTACCACAGCGTCTATGATTCAATGGTCAACCTCGGCTCAAACACGCAGCTTCCCAAACTTTTCCCAAGCGATGTTCAATGTGAAGAAGAACTGATTCATCAGCTGGGTTGCTGGTGGCAAGCGGTAATCAGCAGGACGTTCCTCTGTCTGTGGTGCCATGAGATTTCATGGGCTCCAGAGTCAATGTTGAGGACACCCAAAGCCAACTCCCTCCCTCTGTATACCACTGTGCCATAACCTCTGCTGGGTCTAACCTGCCAGTGGGACAGGAGCTATCCAGGGATAGCGATGCTGGTGTCTGGGATATTATCTCTAAGGTGTGATTCCGTGAGTATGACTGTGTCAGGTTGTTGCTTCACTAATCTGTGAGACAGTTCTCCCAGTTTTGCCACAAGCCCCCAGATGTTCGCAAGAAGAACTTTACAGGCTCAACAGGGCTGTTTCTGCCATTGCCTTTTTTGGTGCCTCAGGCAATACCAGGTGGCCCATCCAGTTCCATTCCCTTGTTGAGTCTTTTTAGCAGTTAATAAAACTGAACCGCTCACTAGGTCAATCACAGAGCAGTTAAGAATGAACCTCACTCCTCGTCTCACCCTGATGG